>NC_090657.1:229403385-229505806 GCF_040937935.1 Hyperolius riggenbachi
TAAAAAACAGCTGCTGACAGCGGTAATTCATGGGGCTGCCTGCTTTATTAATAGGCCGGGGGCTAGCCGCGCAATTAGCGAGGTGATGAGAACGCCGTTTTATTAAGCAGTGTCACAGCCTGACGCTCGGCGTTTGTCGAATGTCTTCATTCCCGTCACGGTGCTGAGTTTAACCCCTTGCTGGGAAATGGACAGTTCGGACTTACAAAAAGTTCACTAAACAGTAAAGGTGGCCACTAAAACGGTCAAAATTCTAGCGAAAAATCGTTCAAGCGGATTGGTTGTAAATAATCTCCGTTGATGGGCACAATTGATTACAAATTATTATTATTTAGTATTTATATATAGTATTTATATAGTGCCGACATCTTCCGCAGCGCTGTACAGAGTATTTATAGTCTTGTCACTAACTGTCCCTCTGAGGAGCTCACAATCTAATCCCTACCATAGTCCTATGTCTATATTGTGTAGTGTATGCATCATAGTCCAGGGCCAATTTTTTAGGGGGAAGCCAATTAACTTATCTGTATGTTTTGGGATGTGGGAGGAAACCGGAATGCACAGAGGAAACCCACACAGACATAGGGAGAACATACAAACTCCTTACAGATGTTGACCTGGCTGGGATTCGAACCGGGCACCCAGCGAAGCAAGGCGAGAGCACTAACCACTATGCCACCGTGCTGCCCCATACGATTGGATTTTCGACGGTTGTGATAGATAGAAAGCAAAGATTGGTGTAGTCAACAATCTATATATATAATAGAGTAAGTGCCTCAACCTTCAAGCAAGAAGAAGAAGTACTTTGCATGAGGAAATGTATGCGTGCTCAAACACCAAGTTTAAGGCCTCTTTTCCACGGACTGTTGAGCTGTGTGCTCAGCAAGCAGTTACTAGGCAGCAGTGAGCAGATACCAGGCAGCAGTGAGCAGATACCAGGCAGCAACAAGCAGTTACCAGGCAGCAACAAGCAGTTACCAGGCAGCAGTGAGCAGATACCAGGCAGCAGTGAGCAGATACCAGGCAGCATACCAGGCAGCAGTGAGCAGATACCAGGCAGCAGTGAGCAGATACCAGGCAGCACTGAGCAGATACCAGGCAGCAACAAGCAGTTACCAAGCAGCAGCAAGCTGTTACCAGGCAGCAGCAAGCAGTTACCAGGCAGCAGCAAGCAGATACCAGGCAGCAGCAAGCAGATACCAGGCAGCAGCAAGCTGTTACCAGGCAGCAGTGAGCAGATACCAGGCAGCAACAAGCAGTTACCAGGCATCAGTGAGCAGTTACCAGGCAGCAGTGAGCAGTTGTGAGAGTTTGAGAGGCATTTCACTGCCTAATATCAACAGTCCATGGAAAAGAGGCCTTACCCTAGCAAGTCTGACTTTGCAAATCTGGCCTAATTGGCTATTCATGAGGCAATGCTCATGCAAATGCATGCACAAACCAATACCGCAAAGCGGTCACACCCTGCTACATGCTACATTAGCACTATCCAGGAGCGCCACGGGGAGGATTCCCAATGCCCCCTTTTTATACAACCGGGGGGACCGCAGGGTCCCAGGCTCTCTCACTGCCTGGAAACCACAGCGGCACCCCGGAGGGGGAGGCTGGGTGGCGCAGGCGACCCCCCCCCAAGTGTGGCCAGCACCGAGGAGAGCCGTCCGCACCCACCTCCCAATATTAAAAACAGGCACTTACGTTAACGTCCATTGCGTTCTGCTACATGCGCATTAACTTGGGGGCACCACATAAGAAAGGAGAGAAGCATGGGTCACCCCGAGCTTTACAGCTCAGGGCTGGCTCACATACAGCACTCCAGAGGGGGGGGGGGGGGGGAGGACAGGCGCAGAAAAACTCACTCCAGGGCTCACACCACCGGAGCAAGCCATCCACCACCTGCCTGCAAAGGATACAAACTGCACAAAATGCTTTCCAAGAGAAAATTAATGCGCCTGTAGCAGAACGCAATGGACGTTAAGGTAAGTGCCTGTTTTTAATATTAGGAGGTGGGTGCGGACGGCTCTCCCCGGTGCTGGCCACGCTTGGGGGGGTCGGCTGCGCCACCCAGCCTCCCACTCCGGGGTGCCGCTGTGGTTCCCAGGCAGCGAGAGAGCGCTTTGCGGTATTGGTTTTTTGACCCTGCATAGTTTGGCATGCGAAAGCAAATGCATATTTGCATGAGCATTGCCTCATGAATAGCCAATTAGGCCGGATTTGCAAAGCCAAACTTGCTAGGGTTAAACTTGGTGTTTGAGCACGCATACATTTTCTCATGGAAAGCCTACTTCTTCTTGCTTCAAGGCTGAGGCACGTACTCTATTAGATAGATAGATGCGGCGTATGCTACGACGCGGGTTGGCTAGTGTATTACAATATTTCACTTCCAATCAGAATGATCTGATGGCTCGAGCAATTTTTTGCTAGAAATTGGATCGTTAAGGCGGCCACTAATGATACAATTTCTAGTCAAAAATCATTCGAGTGATCAGATATTTCGGATCGGATGTGATCGGATTGGTTGTAAATGATCTTCATTGATGGGCACAATCGATGACAAAAATTAAAAAAAAATGTCATCTGATTGGATTTTTGTTGGACCAAAATTTGGATGTTCTTGTCGGTTGTGATAGATAGGAAGCAAAGATTGGTTCATTGATGGTGTGGTGAACGATGTATTACAATATTTCACTTCCGATCAGAATTATCTGATCACTCGAATGGTGGCCTTTAGTGGCCACCTTAACAACTTAAAGCAAGGCTGGTGATTGGTTCGGCCAACAGTGTGAAGTCATTCCCAGCATCCCCATCTTCTGCTTCCGTCAAAGCAAGGGTGACAGGCAACTGGGAGGTTTTTGTCAAATGGTTTCTCCCCAAGACTGTGGGGAGCCTCCTGCTTCTGCGTCCCTTCCCTCTCCACAGAACAGTATATACAGCTAACTTGGCCTAGATGAACACACAGGACTGTCATTGGCTGTAAAATGACATGCTTGAGCCACAGGTTCAAAGCTGAGCCACCATCACACTATTAGATTGGAGTTTGTATATTCCTCTCGTGCTTTCCTTGTGGATTTCCTCTGGGTACCTTCATTTCCTTCCACATCTGAAAATCACTCTGGTAATTGGCTCCACCAAAAACTGGAAGAGACATTAGACTATGACTATGGTAGGATTAGAGTGTGAGCTCCTCTGAGGACAGTCAGTGACATGACCATGTACTCTGTAATGTGCTGCAGAAGATGTCAGTGCTATATAAATACATAATAATAATATGGTAGGACATTAGACTATGACAGGATTAGATTGTGAGCTCCTCTGAGGACAGTCAGTGACATGACTATGTACTCTGTAATGTGCTGCAGAAGATGTCAGCGCTATAGAAATACATAATAATAATATGGTAGGACATTAGACTATGACAGGATTAGATTGTGAGCTCCTCTGAGGACAGTCAGTGACATGACTATGTACTCTGTAATGTGCTGCAGAAGATGTCAGTGCTATATAAATACATAATAATAATATGGAAGGACATTAGACTATGACTATGGTAGGATTAGAATGTGAGCTCCTCTGAGGACAGTCAGTGACATGACTATGTACTCTGTAAAGTACTGCAGAAGATGTCAGTGCTATATAAATACATAATAATAATAATATGGTAGGACATTAGACTATGACTATGGTAGGATTAGAGTGTGAGCTCCTCTGAGGACAGTCAGTGACATGACTATGTACTGTGTAATGTGCTGCAGAAGATGTCAGTGCTATATAAATACATAATAATAATAATATGGTAGGACATTAGACTATGACTATGGTAGGATTAGAGTGTGAGCTCCTCTGAGGACAGTCAGTGACATGACTATGTACTCTGTAATGTGCTGCAGAAGATATCAGTGCTATATAAATACATAATAATAATGATATGGTAGGACATTAGACTATGACTATGGTAGGATTAGAGTGTGAGCTCCTCTGAGGACAGTCAGTGACATGACTATGTACTCTGTAAAGTGCTGCAGGAGATGTCAGTGCTATATAAATACATAATAATAATATGGTAGGGCATTAGACTATGACTATGGTAGGATTAGAGTGTGAGCTCCTCTGAGGACAGTCAGTGACATGACTATGTACTCTGTAAAGTGCTGCAGAAGATGTCAGTGCTATATAAATACATAATAATAATATGGTAGGACATTAGACTATGACTATGGTAGGATTAGAGTGTGAGCTCCTCTGAGGACAGTCAGTGACATGACTATGTACTCTGTAATGTGCTGCAGAAGATGTCAGTGCTATACAAATACATAATAATAATATGGTAGGACATTAGACTATGACTATGGTAGGATTAGAGTGTGAGCTCCTCTGAGGACAGTCAGTGGCATGACTATGTACTGTGTACAGTGCTGCAGAAGATGTCAGTGCTATATAAATACATAATAATATTATGGGAGGACATTAGACTATGACTATGGTAGGATTAGATTGTGAGCTCCTCTGAGGACAGTCAGTGACATGAATATGTACTCTGTACAGTGCTGCAGGAGATGTCAGTGCTATATAAATACATAATAATAATGTGGTAGGACATTAGACTATGACTATGGTAGGATTAGAGTGTAAGCTCCTCTGAGGACAGTCAGTGACATGACTATGTACTCTGTAATGTGCTGCAGAAGATATCAGTGCTATATAAATACATAATAATAATAGTATGGTAGGACATTAGACTATGACTATAGTAGGATTAGATTGTGAGCTCCTTTGAGGACAGTCAGTGACATGACTATGTACTCTGTAAAGTGCTGCAGAAGATATCACTGCTATATAAATACATAATAAAAATATGGTATGCCATTAGACTATGACTATGGTAGGATTAGATTGTGAGCTCCTCTGATGACGGTCAGTGGCATGACTATGTACTGTGTACAGTGCTGCAGAAGATGTCAGTGCTATATAAATACATAATAATATTATGGGAGGACATTAGACTATGACTATGGTAGGAATAGATTGTGAGCTCCTCTGAGGACAGTCATTGACATGACTATGTACTCTGTACAGTGCTGCAGGAGATGTCAGTGCTATATAAATACATAATAATAATGTGGTAGGACATTAGACTATGACTATGGTAGGATTAGAGTGTGAGCTCCTCTGAGGACAGTCAGTGACATGACTATGTACTCTGTAATGTGCTGCAGAAGATGTCAGTGCTATATAAATACATAATAATAATATGGTAGGACATTAGACTATGACTATGGTAGGATGAGATTGTGAGCTCCTCTGACAGTCAGTGACATGACTATGTACTCTGTAATGTGCTGCAGAAGATGTCAGTGCTATATAAATACATAATAATAATAATAGTATGGCAGGACATTAGACTATGACTATGGTAGGATTAGAGTGTGAGCTCCTCTGAGGACAGTCAGTGATATGACTATGTACTCTGTACAGTGCTGCAGGAGATGTCAGTGCTATATAAATACATAATAATAATATGGTAGGGTATTACACTATTACAATGGTAGGATTAGATTGTGAGCTCCTCTGAGGACAGTCAGTGACATGACTATGTACTCTGTAATGTGCTGCAGAAGATGTCAGTGCTATATAAATACATAATAATAATATGGGCCTGATTCAAAAAGCGGTGCTAACAGTTAGCACGCTAGTGAAAAGCCCTTTATCACACCTAAACTCTGTTTAGGCATGATAAGTTTAGGTGTGATAATAATAATAATAATAATAATCCGAACATTTGTATAGTGCTTTTCTCCTGTCGGACTCAAAGCGCTCAAGAGCTGCAGCCACTGGGACGCGCTCAAGAGGCCACCCTGCAGTGTTAGGGAGTCTTGCCTTGAACTCCTTACTGAATAGGTACTTGACCTAGCCAGGATTCGAACCCTGGTCTCCCATGTCAAAGGCAGAGCCCTTAACCAGTACACTATCCAGCCACTTATATATATAACTTTAGGTGTGATAAGTTTAGGCATGATAAGTTTTTAGGCGTGATAAGTTTAAGCACCAACTGGGTTAGCACCACAGTGCACAGCTGATCAAACGTTTTGCGCTAGCAAAGTCTGGTGCACTTTGCATAGAGTTTAATGGCGCTGCTTTGCGTGCGGGACTTTGCGCGAGATCTAAACTTATCTTAACTTATCATGACTAAACTTATCATGCCTAAACTTATCATGCCTAAACTGAGTTTAGGCATGATAAAAATGGTTATCACGCCTAAAGTCTTTAACTGGGTTATCACCGCTTTGTGAATCGAGCCCTATGGGAGGACATTAGACTATGTGCTCTGTAACGTGCTGCAGAAGATGTCAGTGCTATATAAATACATAATAATATGGTAGGACATTAGACTATGACTATGGTAGGATTAGATTTTGAGCTCCTCTGAGGACAGTCAGTGACATGACTATGTACTCTGTACAGTGCTGCAGAAGATGTCAGTGCTATATAAATACATAATAATAATATGGTAGGACATTAGGCTATGACTATGGTAGGGTTAGATTGTGAGCTCCTCTGAGGACAGTCAGTGGCATGACTATGTACTCTGTACAGTGCTGCAGAAGATGTCAGGGCTATATAAATACATAATAATAATATGGTAGGACATTAGACTATGACTATGGTAGGATCAGAGTGTGAGCTCCTCTGAGGACACTCAGTGACATGACTATGTACTCTGTACAGTGCTGCAGAAGATGTCAGTGCTATATAAATACATAATAATAATAATATGGTAGGACATTAGACTATGACTATGGTAGGGTTAGATTGTGAGCTCCTCTGAGGACAGTCAGTGGCATGACTATGTACTCTGTACAGTGCTGCAGAAGATGTCAGTGCTATATAAATACATAATAATAATATGGTAAGACATTACACTATGACTACTATGGTAGGATTAGAGTGTGAGCTCCGCTGAGGACAGTCAGTGACATGACTATGTACTCTGTAATGTGCTGCAGGAGATGTCAGTGCTGTAGGAATACATAATAATAATATGGTAGGACATTAGACTATGACTATGGTAGGATTAGAGTGTGAGCTCCTCTGAGGACAGTCAGTGACATGACTGTGTACTCTGTAAAGTGCTGCAGAAGATGTCAGTGCTATATAAATACATAATAATAATATGGTAGGACATTAGACTATGACTATGGTAGGATTAGAGTGTGAGCTCCTCTGAGGACAGTCAGTGACATGACTATGTACTCTGTAAAGTGCTGCAGAAAATGTCAGTGTTGTATAAATGAATAGTAATAATATGTTAGTAAGACATTACACTATGACTAAAGTGGGATTAGATTGTGAGCATCGATTGCTTTATATCCAAACCAGCACTTCTCTATGCGAATGACTACAGTGCAAAGAATAAATTGCAAGCTCTTCTGGCGCAGGCATTTTTAGGAATGAGTCAGTGTTTTATCAGCTTCCATATCTAGTATCCACCGACCCATTTATGCAATTTTTTATTTTAGATTTTTGTTTCCCCGAATATAACTCCCACCGGTCTGTTTAACTTAAAAACTTCTAAATATAAACAGCAGCTCTAAAAATACTCCATCTTCACACCCGATCTGCGTGAAAACTCCCAACGAGGACATGCTTTCTACAAGTTTATTTTGGTAGGTAAACACATCTTCGCTTTCCTTTGCCCCACACCATTTATTTCGCTGCCCCAACAAATAATTTCAGCCCACGAACCACTAATTTTTAGGAAAATATATAAATATGCATGAGTACATAGGAAGGCTATAAAAGATAGATTTTTTTTCTTAAATCCTGTTTTTTAATGTCTCCGGTAAGCCAGACGACCCTGCTCGAAAATATGGGTTTTTTTCCCCCCTCGGCCTTTAAATACTTGTGGTGGTCTTATTTTGGAGCAGAAGCCTGGCATTAAAAATAAACATTGTAATTTTCTTACCTGGTGGGTAATCTCTGGAGTTTGGGTAGGCCACATCATAAAAGGTGGCAGAGAATATGCAACGGCTGGAGCCATCGCTGCTAACGACGTGGTCGATTGGAAAATCTTAGAAGAATTTAATTGCTCCCTTCACTGTTTTATATACGGCTAATGTGCAATAATTCAACACAGCGATCCAGTCTATTCCGTGTTTTTAGATATGTATGTAAAATAATAAACAGGCTTAAACTATAAGTGCAATGGTGAAGCATATTTTGCATTTGTATGTTTCAGTAGATAGTCGCAGTGTTGAGCCAAACTTTTCCTAATTTCACGTTTCCATAATTACGGATGTGAATTTTGCCACTATGATGCAAATTCGCAATTTCGTAAGTGCCATACAAAGTGTAATTCGGAATTCCGTAAGCGTAATTACCATCGCAAAATTTGCGTTTAATGCAACATTTCGTAATTTCGTGTTTTGCATAGATACAGTAATTTGATTACGAAAATGGATGTAATTTGGTTTCTAATAGTAATTATGGCAATGTGAGCATAGCTCCCAACTATCCCTCTTTTGGAGGGACAGTCAATCTTTGGGAGCCCTGTCCCTCTTTCCTCCTCATTTGTCCCTCTTTCAGGACTTTATCCCTTGCACGTGCTGTCACTTTAAATGTATCAGGAGGCTCTACCTGCAGCCACTTCTAAGACAGGTGCTCTTTGTCCAATGGAAGGTATAGGAAAATCGGAAAACAGGTACAAAAAACGTGCAATGAGGCGATTGCGCTCGCGTTTTTAAGAATAAATACATTGTATTTATTCCTTGCCGGGTCAACGAGTTCACTTCCTGACTTGCATCAGGGAGTGAATTACAAAACCGCTCTGAAAAAACGCTTAGAAAACCGCTAAGCACAAAATCAAACCGCCCATCCAAGCGTCGGGAATCGGAAAAAAAATATGCGGCAAAAACCGCCCGACGCGAATGGACACGAGGATGGAACGCAATGTGAACAAGGCCTTAGCGATCATGCATGCTGAGAAACTTGGTTTTGGGCCTTGCAATAGCTGATAATGCAACGATCCCTACACGGGCTGTCACTTTAAATGTTTCAGGAGGCTCTGGATTGGAACACAATTTCGAGACCGGCTGAAATAAACATGAAATTCCCTTTCGTGTAATTACGAAAATCATCAAAATGACGAAATTTCGTGCAAACGCGAAATATACTATTATGGCCGTAATCGCAATTTTGCTAATTATGTACATTTTGCATAATCTTAATCAGGTCACTACGCTCATCACTATATAGTCGCGCCACTGGTCTAACACACGTCGCTTTTTGGCGATGTTATTGCAACGTGCACAGGGTGAAAAAACTCTTATGACAGTGTCATTACATTGCATTGCTGATTTTTGCTAATTTTTCTTCTGAGAGATAATATGACGACTATACAGGACAGTTTATTGTTTACATGCAGCAGGCTATAAACTAGAGTGACCAGACGTCCCGGATTGCCCGGGACGCGTCCCGGATTCGGGGTCCGCTGTCCCAGGCAGCATGAGGTCCCGGGAAACGTCCCGCTTTCAGCAGCGGGACGTCCCGGCCTCGGGACTCTGGCCACTCTCTCCTCAATGAACTGGCAGCGGCGTCTATAGACGCCGTGCCAGTTCATTGCCTGCAGCCCCGCTCCAGCCTCCTCTTCCGGTGTCTGCTCCGACACCGGCAGGCGAGCAGGGCTACGGCAAGATGGCTGCCGAAGCCCTGTACCGGAGACTATGTGTCTCCAGTACAGGGCTTCGGGCGCCATCTTGCCGTAGCCCTGTCAGCACGGGAGACTTCAGGAGGAAGGTGGTCCCGGGAGCAGCGCGCCAGAGGCCGGACACTTCTGCCAGGTGAGTAAATGCTTTCTTTTCCAGGTGAACTTTGCCCGCATTACTTTTCTTGCCTGGTGAAATGTTTGCCCGCATTACGTTTCTTGCCTGGTGAAATGTTTGCCCGCAGTGCGTTTCTTGCCTGGTGAAATGTTTGCCCGCATTACGTTTCTTGCCTGGTGAAATGTTTGCCCACAGTGCGTTTCTTGCCTGGTGAAATGTTTGCCCGCAGTGCGTTTCTTGCCTGGTGAAATGTTTGCCGCATTACTTTTCTTGCCTGGTGAAATGTTTGCCCGCATTGCGTTTCTTGCCTGGTGAAATGTTTGCCCGCATTACGTTTCTTGCCTGGTGAAATGTTTGCCCGTAGTGCGTTTCTTGCCTGGTGAAATGTTTGCCCGCAGTGCGTTTCTTGCCTGGTGAAATGTTTGCCCGCAGTGCGTTTCTTGCCTGGTGAAATGTTTGCCCGCAGTGCGTTTCTTGCCTGGTGAAATATTTGCCCGCATTGTGTTTCCTTTCTGGTGAAATGTTTGCCCGCATTGCGTTTCCTTTCTGGTGAAATGTTTGCCCGCAGTGCGTTTCTTGCCTGGTGAAATGTTTGCCCGCATTGCGTTTCTTGCCTGGTGAAATGTTTGCCCGCATTGCGTTTCTTGCCTGGTGAAATGTTTGCCCGCATTGCGTTTCTTGCCTGGTGAAATGTTTGCCCGCATTGCGTTTCTTGCCTGGTGAAATGTTTGCCCGCATTGCGTTTCTTTTCTGGTGAAATGTTTGCCCGCATTGCGTTTATTTTGTACTGACATGTTGCCCGCATTGCGTTTATTTTGTACTGACATGTTGCCCGCATTGCGTTTATTTTGTACTGACATGTTGCCCGCATTGCGTTTATTTTGTACTGACATGTTGCCCGCATTGCGTTTATTTTGTACTGACATGTTTGCCCGCATTGCGTTTATTTTGTACTGACATGTTTGCCCGCATTGCGTTTATTTTGTACTGACCTGTTTGCCCACATTGCATTTATTTTATACTGACATGTTTGCCCGCATTGCATTTATTTTATACTGACATGTTTGCCCGCATTGCATTTATTTTGTACTGACATGTTGCCCGCATTGCGGTTATTTTGTGCTGACATGTTGCCTATTGCGTTTATTTTCTGGTGTCCGGGGTAACTGTTACTGCATTTATTATTTAATGGTCATAGATGGCTATGTTTGCTGCTTTATGGTTACGGTATACTATTAGCATCACACAGTTTCTGCACACCCATGATGCAAAGTCTCGTTTGTCCACATCATGGCGTAAACACTGCTTTCTTATGCCTCACTGTTACATCATTACGTTAGCTCCGCCCATACAATGTCATGGCCACGCCCATTTTTCGCCACCCCCCCCGCCCCCGGTTTTCGGCGCTGCGCGCTCCTCAGTCCTCCCCACTTTTCGCCGCGGCGCGCTGAGCGCGCCGCCCCCCCCCCCCTCCGTGTTCCCCTCTCCGTCCCAGGTTGGACCCACAAAAATCTGGTCACTCTATATAAACATGCCCCATTGCTGTATGTTAGCCAATAGCCACTTCCTGCTCCATTTCTCCCATCATGCTTCACTCCACCCCTACTAAATACAACACTCAAATGTCTCCCCAGCCACTTCCTGCTCTGCTACTGCTTCCCTGCTCCACTCTGCTCCTGCTAAACACTCCAACTCCACCTTCATATGTCTCCCAGCCACTCCCTGCTCTGCTACTGCTGCCCTGCTCCCCTCTGCTCCTGCTAAACACTCCAACTCCACCTTCATATGTCTCCCCAGCCACTCCCTGCTCTGCTACTGCTGTCCTGCTCCCCTCTGCTCCTGCTAAACACTCCAACTCCACCTTCATATGTCTCCCCAGCCACTCCCTGCTCTGCTACTGCTGCCCTGCTCCACTCTGCTCCTGCTAAACACTCCAACTCCACCTTCATATGTCTCCCAGCCACTTCCTGCTCTGCTACTGCTTCCCTGCTCCACTCTGCTCCTGCTAACACTCCAACTCCATATGTCTCCCCAGCCACTCCCTGCTCTGCTACTGCTGCCCTGCTCCCCTCTGCTCCTGCTAAACACTCCAACTCCACCTTCATATGTCTCCCCAGCCACTCCCTGCTCTGCTACTGCTGTCCTGCTCCCCTCTGCTCCTGCTAAACACTCCAACTCCACCTTCATATGTCTCCCCAGCCACTCCCTGCTCTGCTACTGCTGCCCTGCTCCACTCTGCTCCTGCTAAACACTCCAACTCCACCTTCACATGTCTCCCCAGCCACTTCCCACCTGCTACTGCTTTCCTGCTCCACTCTGCTCCTGCTAACACTCCAACTTCACCTTCATATGTCTCCCCAGCCACTTCCTGCTCTGCTACTGCTCCCCTGCTCCACTCTGCTCCTGCTAACACTTCAACTCCTCCCTCCTATCAGAGCCGGGACAAGGTCCTCCAGCACCCAAGGCTGAGACACCAAAATGCGCCACTCCATTGTCCATTCCTCCCACCCCAGAAGTCACACACCGATTGCTATAAGACTAGCAGGTGCCCCAGGGCCCTCAACCCTCCCCCAACACCTTGATCTCTAGTTATCTGGCTTGCAGTCACTGCTATGTGTCCCCTTTTTCCAATTTTTCTCTGCTTCAAACACAATAGGGGAATGATAGCTGAGTGAGTTGTGCGCCCCTCCTACACTGCACCCTGAGGCTGGAGCCTCTCTTGCCTCTGCCTTGGCCCCGCCCTGCGCCCCCTCCTACACTGTGCCCTGAGGCTGGAGTCTCTCTCGCTTCGGCCTGGCCCTGCCTTCTATGTCTTCACAGCCACTTCCTGCTCTGCTGTAACCCCCCCAAAAGAGGGTTCCAGAATACTAAAGCATTGCTATGTGTGTGGCGCCTTTAAAGGGAACCAGAGACGAACCACCATTGTGTATTTTACCATATATATCAGTAAGAACATTAGAGAAAACACTTACCATGCTGTTTCATCCTCACTGCTAAAAGTGTCTGTTATCAGCTGTGATAAGAATCCCGGACTGAGCATTCAGTCTGGCTTTGCAGGGAATAATTATAGCTAAGTCATTATAGCAGAGCCACAAGGGGGCAGGCTTGGGCTTGAAAAGACACCAGAGAAGACAGACTCAGTCTAGCTTTGCTACGGAAAGATTATAGCTGAGTGCTCAGTCGGGGATTCTTATCACAGGTGATAACAGTCAGATTAAACAGAGAACAATGAAACAAAGAGCAGATTAGGTGTTTACTGTCATGTTCCAACTGATTTATAAGGTAAAATACAAGAGGGTGCTTCATCTCTGGTTCTCTTTAAGAGGGAAAAGTAAGCGCTAGAAAGGTCGCTTGATCAGTTGCTAGGCGACCGCAGTATGCAAAGTAGGGGAATTTGCTGGGACTTTCCAGAGACCTGCGTGGTCTGTCTGAGAGACACAGCGCAGGCACAGGGGGCAGGGTCTAGAAGGGTGTAACCGGAGGGAACTAGTGTGAGCCAGAGGAGAGCGGGAGAGAGCGTGGAGGAGAGAGGACTTGAGCAGGAGCAAGCGGTGCGGAGCAGGGTGGGAGCCCAGACCAGCTGTAACGAAAAATCCTCAACGCCGGATGGATTGCGGAAATATGGTCGCATCCAGTCCGGCTAGCGGACCTTCCAACGCGGGATGCGGAAATTCGTCCGCATCCGCTCTGCAAACCTGTCCGAGCACTCTGCTCCAAAGTCACCAGCATGCTGCTCACCAGGGCTCTGCCATCTTGCCTCTAGGGGGTGCGCCCGCACGCCAGACACGCCTTTATACTCTTAGAAAGCGTGTCAGCTGACCCGGAGGTCAGCTGACATTTTAGCCTGCTCTGATTGGTTGCTGCCTGGGGTGGAGACTTCTCTCCCAGGCAGTATATAAGGAAGTGCTTTTCAGTCACACTTTGTCTGTGTTTGCGATACCCTGTGTCAGCACTAGTGATGGGCGAACATCCAGATGTTCGGGTTCGGGGGGGTTCGGCTGAACATGCCCCCGATATTCGGCATGTTCGGGCCGAACCCCGAACCCAACCCGAACATGTCCCTTTGGGGCCCCTATAGGGTCCCAGCATAAAGGGAGAGCATGCCCCGAGCGCGGGGGGAGGGGGGGTGGTTGGAAATGCCCCCCACCCCTCCCCGCTAAGCTCTCCCTTCTGCTGGACCCTATAAAATTAAATAGAAGTCCCCCAAAGTACCTGTAGCAGGCTGGCAGGAAGAGGACAGCAAGCGGGCAGCCGGAGAGCATAGGCGCTAGTACCATCTGATACTTTCGCCCTCTCTCTGATGCACTTCCTGTTTACATTTGTAAGTCGCGTCAAGAGAGAGCAGAAGTACCGCGATGAAGTGTACTTTGGAGGATCTCACACACGGGGTCCCCATTCAGAGGTAACCACACCTCTGAGGAATTACAGTGTGGTGGATATTTCTACAGACTTGAATTTACGCTGTATATTATTACTGTTGTCTGCTGTTCCAGCTTGCTGGAGGTTGTATCTCTGTGCCCTATAGAGATACTCTATTGTACCAAGCACCCTCGTGTCACGCTATACTTGCATTATTGACGATTCTGCAGATCACCATATAATCAGGTATAGCATCTGTATTATTGGTGATACTGCAGATCACCAATAATCAGAATATCTGTGCTTGCTGACACCAATCGTTACACCAGCACAGAGAAAGGCAGTAGCAGTCAGTCGCCCAGAAGCTAGGGGGACCCGGCGGTCATACAGTGAAAGACACAGTCGAGCAGTAAGGACAGCGGCAGTGGGCTGAACACTACCCGGAGGCGGCAGACCCAGACTAACCTTTATCTAAAGACATTCGCAGTCGGATGAGTATAGACCTGAGAGCCACATTTAATCCATAAAGTGTGTACAGTTAGTAGCCAGTGTCCAGCGTAAGCTTGCTGATGATAGCAACCTAGAACCTGGAGAGGCTCACATTCTGTCTCTGAGTGGTATTGCTAAAGACTGCCTGTGTGAGAGTTGTACAGTCACAGGGACTTTGTGCTGAGAATATGGATTATAAAAAGTCCAGGCCCTACTGTCACTGAGAGACATTCATAGCCTCCATAGAGTACCCTGCTGAGCTGACACAGCCCCCGCTTGCATATGGTCCTGTTATATAGAGACATTATTCCTGTCAAGTCCGCTTCAAGTCAAGAGTTAAACTTCATATGTTGATGTGTTCTGCATGATTACAAAGAGTCTGATATCTAAAGAGAACCTGTCAGTATTAAAAAGCTAAGTGGAAGAGGAGGAGTTGCATTGCGTCTTGTGATACTAAAGTGTGCTACAGAGAAAGTGAACTATCATCTGATCAAGATACAGAGTTAACCTACTTGGATTACAAGTTTTGCATCAACTCTAATTCAGAGCTTATTCAGCTTTACAGTCAAAGTGCACTTAAAGAGGGTTCTATTGTAGGAGGGTGGTGTTGATGGTATAGAGGGGTGCATCGGTCAATTTATATTTTATTTAATTTATCTTTATTTTGCTTTAACCCTTTTTGATTGGTTGATTTATGTTTTAATTTGTTTGTTTTTTTGGGGAGGCCCAATCCAGAGGGGAGGTATTAAGTGTAAAGTGTATTGAGTGCTACAAGTACAACCTAAAGAGTTTAAAAGTTCTTGGAGCAAGGTAAATGTCCTGATTGGACCAACCAACGAACTGTCAACTATTCAGTACCATATTTCAAACTGTCACGAGTTTCCCCAGGTTTTGCTGAGCAATATAGCTTGGACTTGGTTGCAAGGGACTGAAAACTGATTAGGTATCGGACTGAATTGCTCAGTAGACAAGCCCTCTCCCCAGCCCACGCCCCACAACGGTACTGTGATCTGTATATGCTGTAAAGTGGTTGATTGTTGTACGAGAAGACCTATTGTAGCTCACTATAATTTGTATGTAACTAACCGTTTCCTTCAGCAGGTTTTACCGATGCACCGGCTGTGAAGACTGGATATTGTGTATTTTTGACCTTTGATGGGCAAGGGAGGATTGTTGTGACATTGAAGTGTTTAGGGTTGATTGCAACTACTGTGACCACTGTTCGGTTGCAAATAAATCTTTGACCAGTCAGTGTCTGGTGGATTCCACTAAGCCGGAGCCTGGTGCAAGCGGATTCATACGGGTTACACTGCTACTGCTTTCCTGCTCCACTCTGCTCCTGCTAAACACTCCAACTCCACCTTCATATGTCTTCCCAGCCACTTCCTGCTCTGCTACTGCTGCTCTGCTCCACTCTGCTCCTGCTAAACACTCCAACTCCACCTACATATGTCTCCCCAGCCACTACCTGCTCTGCTACTGCTTCCCTGCTCCACTCTGCTCCTGCTAACACTCCAACTCCACCTTCATATGTCTCCCCAGCCACTTCCTGCTCTGCTACTGCTTCCCTGCTCCACTCTGCTCATGCTAACACTCCAACTCCACCTTCATATGTCTCCCCAGCCACTCCCTGCTCTGCTACTGCCCTGCTGCACTCTGCTCCTGCTAACACTCCAACTCCACCTACATATGTCTCCCCAGCCACTACCTGCTCTGCTACTGCTTCCCTGCTCCACTCTGCTCCTGCTAACACTCCAACGCCACCTTCATATGTCTCCCCAACCACTCCCTGCTCTGCTACTGCTTCCCTGCTCCACTCTGCTCCTGCTAACACTCCAACTCCACCTTCATATGTCTCCCAGCCACTCCCTGCTCTGCTACTGCTTCCTGCTCCACTCTGCTCCTGCTAACACCCCAACTCCGCCTTCATATGTCTCCCCAGCCACTTCCTGCTCTGCTACTGCTTCCCTGCTCCACTCTGCTCATGCTAACACTCCAACTCCACCTTCATATGTCTCCCCAGCCACTCCCTGCTCTGCTACTGCCCTGCTGCACTCTGCTCCTGCTAAACACTCCAACTCCACCTACATATGTCTCCCCAGCCACTACCTGCTCTGCTACTGCTTCCCTGCTCCACTCTGCTCCTGCTAACACTCCAACTCCACCTACATATGTCTCCCCAGCCACTACCTGCTCTGCTACTGCCCTGCTGCACTCTGCTCCTGCTAACACTCCAACTCCACCTTCATATGGCTCCCCAGCCACTCCCTGCTCTGCTACTGCTTCCCTGCTGCACTCTGCTCCTGCTAACACCCCAACTCTACCTTCATATGTCTCCCAGCCACTTCCTGCTCTGCTACTGCTTCCCTACTCCACTCTGCTCCTGCTAACACTCCAACTCCACCTTCATATGTCTCCCCAGCCACTTCCTGCTCTGCTACTGCTGCCCTGCTCCACTCTGCTCCTGCTAACACCCCAACTCTACCTTCATATGTCTCCCAGCCACTTCCTGCTCTGCTACTGCTTCCCTACTCCACTCTGCTCCTGCTAACACTCCAACTCCACCTTCATATGTCTCCCCAGCCACTACCTGCTCTGCTACTGCTTCCCTGCTCCACTCTGCTCCTGCTAACACTCCAACTCCACCTTCATATGTCTCCCCAGCTACGTCCTGCTCTGCTACTGCTTCCCTGCTCCGCTCTGCTCCTGCTAACACTCCAACTCCACCTTCATATGTCTCCCCAGCCACTCCCTGCTCTGCTACTGCTTCCCTGCTCCACTCTGCTCCTGCTAACACTCCAACTCCACCTACATATGTCTCCCCAGCCACTTCCTGCTCTGCTACTGCTGCTCTGCTCCACTCTGCTCCTGCTAACACCCCAACTCCACCTTCATATGTCTCTCCAGCCACTCCCTGCTCTGCTACTGCCCTGCTGCACTCTGCTCCTGCTAACACTCCAACTCCACCTACATATGTCTCCCCAGCCACTTCCTGCTCTGCTACTGCTGCTCTGCTTCACTCTGCTCCTGCTAACACTCCAACTCCACCTACATATGTCTCCACAGCCACTCCCTGCTCTGCTACTGCTGCTCTGCTTCACTCTGCTCCTGCTAAATACTCCAACTCCACCTACATATGTCTCCCCAGCCACTCCCTGCTCTGCTACTGCTCCACTGCTCCACTCTGCTCCTGCTAACACTCCAACTCCACCTACATATGTCTCCCCAGCCACTTCCTGCTCTGCTACTGCTGCTCTGCTTCACTCTGCTCCTGCTAAATACTCCAACTCCACCTACATATGTCTCCCCAGCCACTCCCTGCTCTGCTACTGCCCTGCTGCACTCTGCTCCTGCTAACACTCCAACTCCACCTACACATGTCTCCCCAGCCACTCCCTGCTCTGCTACTGCTTCCCTGCTGCACTCTACTCCTGCTAACACCTCAACTCCACCTTCATATGTCTTCCCAGCCACTCCCTGCTCTGCTACTGCTGCCCTGCTCCCCTCTGCTCCTGCTAACACTCCAACTCCACCTTCATATGTCCCCCCAGCCTCTCCCTGCTCGGCTACTGCTTCCCTGCTCCACTCTGCTCCTGCTAACACTCCAACTCCACCTACACATGTCTCCCCAGCCACTCCCTGCTCTGCTACTGCTTCCCTGCTGCACTCTACTCCTGCTAACACCCCAACTCCACCTTCATATGTCTTCCCAGCCACTCCCTGCTCTGCTACTGCTGCCCTGCTCCCCTCTGCTCCTGCTAACACTCCAACTCCACCTACATATGTCTCCCCAGCCACTTCCTGCTCTGCTACTGCTGCTCTGCTTCACTCTGCTCCTGCTAACACCCCAACTCCACCTACATATGTCTTCCCAGCCTCTTCCTGCTCTGCTACTGCTTCCCTGCACCACTCTGCTCCTGCTGACACTCCAACTCCACCTTAATATGTCTCCCCAGCCACTTCCTGCTCTGCTACTGCTGCCTTGCTGCACTCTGCTCCTGCTAAACACTCCAACTCCACCTACATATGTCTCCCCAGCCACTCCCTGCTCTGCTACTGCTTCCCTGCTCCACTCTGCTCCTGCTAACACCCCAACTCCACCTTCATATGTCTTCCCAGCCACTCCCTGCTCTGCTACTGCTTCCTGCTCCACTCTGCTCCTGCTAACACTCCAACTCCACCTACATATGTCTCCCCAGCCACTCCCTGCTCTGCTACTGCCCTGCTGCACTCTGCTCCTGCTAACACTCCAACTCCACCTACATATGTCTCCCCAGCCACTCCCTGCTCTGCTACTGCCCTGCTGCACTCTGCTCCTGCTAACACTCCAACTCCACCTACATATGTCTTCCCAGCCTCTTCCTGCTCTGCTACTGCTGCCCTGCTCCCCTCTGCTCCTGCTAACACTCCAACTCCACCTACATATGTCACCCCAGCCACTTCCTGCTCTGCTACTGCTGCTCTGCTTCACTCTGCTCCTGCTAAACACTCCAACTCCACCTACATATGTCTCCCCAGCCGCTCCCTGCTCTGCTACTGCTTCCCTGCTCCACTCTGCTCCTGCTAACCCTCCAACTCCACCTTTATATGTCTCCCCAGCCACTCCCTGCTCTGCTACTTCTTCCCTGCTCCACTCTGCTCCTGCTAACACTCCAACTCCACCTTCATATGTCTCCCCAGCCACTTCCTGCTCTGCTACTGCTTCCCTGCTGCACTCTACTCCTGCTAACACTCCAACTGCACCTACATATGTCTCCCCAGCCACTTCCTGCTCTGCTACTGCTTCCCTGCTGCACTCTACTCCTGCTAACACTCCAACTGCACCTACATATGTCTCCCCAGCAACTCCCTGCTCTGCTACTGTCCTGCTGCACTCTGCTCCTGCTAACACTCCAACTCCACCTTCATATGTCCTCCCAGCCACTCCCTGCTCTGCTACTGCTTCCCTGCTGCACTCTACTCCTGCTAACACCCCAACTCCACCTTCATATGTCTTCCCAGCCACTCCCTGCTCTGCTACTGCTGCCCTGCTCCCCTCTGCTCCTGCTAACACTCCAACTCCACCTACATATGTCTCCCCAGCCACTTCCTGCTCTGCTACTGCTGCTCTGCTTCACTCTGCTCCTGCTAACACCCCAACTCCACCTACATATGTCTTCCCAGCCTCTTCCTGCTCTGCTACTGCTTCCCTGCACCACTCTGCTCCTGCTGACACTCCAACTCCACCTTAATATGTCTCTCCAGCCACTCCCTGCTCTGCTACTGCTTCCCTGCTCCACTCTGCTCCTGCTAACACTCCAACTCCACCTACATATGTCTCCCCAGCCACTTCCTGCTCTGCTACTGCTGCCCTGCTGCACTCTGCTCCTGCTAACACTCCAACTCCACCTACATATGTCTCCCCAGCCACTCCCTGCTCTGCTACTGCCCTGCTGCACTCTGCTCCTGCTAACACTCCAACTGCACCTACATATGTCTCCCCAGCCACTCCCTGCTCTGCTACTGCCCTGCTGCACTCTGCTCCTGCTAACACTCCAACTCCACCTACACATGTCTCCCCAGCCACTCCCTGCTCTGCTACTGCTTCCCTGCTGCACTCTACTCCTGCTAACACCCCAACTCCACCTTCATATGTCTTCCCAGCCACTCCCTGCTCTGCTACTGCTGCCCTGCTCCCCTCTGCTCCTGCTAACACCCCAACTCCACCTACATATGTCTTCCCAGCCTCTTCCTGCTCTGCTACTGCTTCCCTGCACCACTCTGCTCCTGCTGACACTCCAACTCCACCTTAATATGTCTCTCCAGCCACTCCCTGCTCTGCTACTGCTTCCCTGCTCCACTCTGCTCCTGCTAACACTCCAACTGCACCTACATATGTCTCCCCAGCAACTCCCTGCTCTGCTACTGCCCTGCTGCACTCTGCTCCTGCTAACACTCCAACTCCACCTTCATATGTCTTCCCAGCCACTCCCTGCTCTGCTACTGCTTCCCTGCTGCACTCTACTCCTGCTAACACCCCAACTCCACCTTCATATGTCTTCCCAGCCACTCCCTGCTCTGCTACTGCTGCCCTGCTCCCCTCTGCTCCTGCTAACACTCCAACTCCACCTACATATGTCTCCCCAGCCACTTACTGCTCTGCTACTGCTGCTCTGCTTCACTCTGCTCCTGCTAACACCCCAACTCCACCTACATATGTCTTCCCAGCCTCTTCCTGCTCTGCTACTGCTTCCCTGCACCACTCTGCTCCTGCTGACACTCCAACTCCACCTTAATATGTCTCTCCAGCCACTCCCTGCTCTGCTACTGCTGCCCTGCTCCACTCTGCTCCTGCTAACACTCCAACTCCACCTACATATGTCTCCCCAGCCACTTCCTGCTCTGCTACTGCTGCCCTGCTGCACTCTGCTCCTGCTAACACTCCAACTCCACCTACATATGTCTCCCCAGCCACTCCCTGCTCTGCTACTGCCCTGCTGCACTCTGCTCCTGCTAACACTCCAACTGCACCTACATATGTCTCCCCAGCCACTCCCTGCTCTGCTACTGCCCTGCTGCACTCTGCTCCTGCTAACACTCCAACTCCACCTACACATGTCTCCCCAGCCACTCCCTGCTCTGCTACTGCTTCCCTGCTGCACTCTACTCCTGCTAACACCCCAACTCCACCTTCATATGTCTTCCCAGCCACTCCCTGCTCTGCTACTGCTGCCCTGCTCCCCTCTGCTCCTGCTAACACCCCAACTCCACCTACATATGTCTTCCCAGCCTCTTCCTGCTCTGCTACTGCTTCCCTGCACCACTCTGCTCCTGCTGACACTCCAACTCCACCTTAATATGTCTCTCCAGCCACTCCCTGCTCTGCTACTGCTTCCCTGCTCCACTCTGCTCCTGCTAACACTCCAACTCCACCTACATATGTCTCCCCAGCCACTTCCTGCTCTGCTACTGCTGCCCTGCTGCACTCTGCTCCTGCTAACACTCCAACTCCACCTACATATGTCTCCCCAGCCACTCCCTGCTCTGCTACTGCTTACTGCTCCACTCTGCTCCTGCTAACACTCCAACTCCACCTACATATGTCTCCCCAGCCACTTCCTGCTCTGCTACTGCTTCCCTGCTCCACTCTGCTCCTGCTAACACCCCAACTCCACCTTCATATGTCTTCCCAGCCACTCCCTGCTCTGCTACTGCTTCCTGCTCCACTCTGCTCCTGCTAACACTCCAACTCCACCTACATATGTCTCCCCAGCCACTCCCTGCTCTGCTACTGCCCTGCTGCACTCTGCTCCTGCTAACACTCCAACTCCACCTACATATGTCTCCCCAGCCACTTCCTGCTCTGCTACTGCTGCCCTGCTCCACTCTGCTCCTGCTAACACTCCAACTCCACCTACATATGTCTCCCCAGCCACTCCCTGCTCTGCTACTGCTGCTCTGCTTCACTCTGCTCCTGCTAAACACTCCAACTCCACCTACATATGTCTCCCAGCCACTCCCTGCTCTGCTACTTCTTCCCTGCTCCACTCTGCTCCTGCTAACACTCCAACTCCACCTTCATATGTCTCCCCAGCCACTTCCTGCTCTGCTCAGGGGCGTAGGAATAGGCCCTGCAGCCCCTGCGCCCGCGGGGGGGGCCCGGCCCCCCCCCTGGGGCCCGCTCGGGGCCGTTTTGTGGGTGCTGGAGGGGTGGCAGCATGAGGGGAAAGCCTTGCCCACAGTCGGCGGGGAGAGGGGTAGTTCCCCCCTCTCCCTCACCTCGGGGCTCTCCCCTCTGCGCTCCCCTCCAGCTCGTAAGTGTCTGTGGGGCTGTGGTGGGCAGCAAGAGGCGGGCAGACACATACCTGCTTCCGTGCGTTCCATCGGAGACTTCTCCCTCTAGCGGCTGACGTCACCGGAAGTGACGTCAGCCGCTAGAGGGAGAAGTCTCCGATGGAACGCACGGAAGCAGGTATGTATCTGCCCGCCGCTCGCTGCCCACCACAGCCCCACAGACACTTACGAGCTGGAGGGGAGTGCAGAGGGGAGAGCCCCGAGGTGAGGGAGAGGGGGGAACTACCCCTCTCCCCGCCGACTGTGGGCAAGGCTTTCCCCTCATGCTGCCACCCCTCCAGCACCCACAAAACGGCCGCGAGCGGGCCCCGGGGGGGGGGAGGGGGCCCGCTCAGAAAATCTGCAGGGGGTCCCGGTGGGGCCTAGTTACGCCCCTGGCTCTGCTACTGCTTCCCTGCTGCACTCTACTCCTGCTAACACTCCAACTGCACCTACATATGTCTCCCCAGCCACTCCCTGCTCTGCTACTGCCCTGCTGCACTCTGCTCCTGCTAACACTCCAACTCCACCTACATATGTCTCCCCAGCCACTCCCTGCTCTGCTACTGCTTCCCTGCTCCACTCTGCTCCTGCTAACACTCCAACTCCACCTTCATATGTCTCCCCAGCCACTCCCTGCTCTGCTACTGCTTCCCTGCTCCACTCTGCTCCTGCTAACACTCCAACTCCACCTTCATATGTCTCCCCAGCCACTCCCTGCTCTGCTACTGCTTCCCTGCTCCACTCTGCTCCTGCTAACACCCCAACTCCACCTTCATATGTCTCCCCAGCCGCTCCCTGCTCCGCTACTGCTTCCCTGCTGCACTCTACTCCTGCTAACACTCCAACTCCACCTTCATATACCTCCCAGCCACTCCCTGCTCTGCTACTGCTTCCCTGCTGCACTCTGCTCCTGCTAACACTCCAACTCCACCTACATATGTCTTTTCAGAAGCTGGGGGGTGCTGACCATAATGCAGAGTGACAATACAGGTCAACTTCACTTCCTATTCTGTTTACAAATGCCATGCAGCCAGCCAATCACCACGTGGCTTCTGTACCTGTCACATGACGGGGGGGGGGACTGAAGCCGCACAGTGATTGCTTGGCTGCCGGCTTAAAGGACACCCGAAGAGAAGATAAACTAATGAAATAAACAATTGTATCTATCTTCCTTCTCCTAAAAATGACTTTTTAATATTCCACAGTTTTATTTTATGTTTAAATCTACTTTTTAAGTTTTAACTGTTTTATTGTTTTTGCTCAATGACACATTCATTGAAGTATGCCAGAGCTAAAATCTATGAACTATTGAAACATTTTATCTCTTTCCTGCTCTCAGAAGCCATTTTCTGCTAGGAAAGTGTTTTATAGTTGGAATTTCTTATCAGTGAGGGTCACATTGTAGTCACTTCCAGTCAGAAATGAGTCAGCCACACACATACCTGATATTTAACTCTTTCAGGCAGAAAAAGAAAAAAGGAACACAGCCTAGTTATTTGTGTGCTAGGCACTGTACATGTCTATCTCATCATGTCACATGTCACCTCGGGTATACTTTAATATTGCAGTTTTATGAAAAGTACAGGTACCCTTTTATCCTGGACACTGATCATTAGGAACATGTTTAATAAAAAGTAGGGATGGTCGGAAATGCTGATTTACGATTCAGCGAAAATTCTAATTTCCGCCAATGCTGATTACCGACTCCACAGATAACCAATCTCCAAGAGGTATTTTTTTTTGTCATTTTTGCATTCTCCGATAGGCCAAATACTACTGAGCTGACTTTGAAGTATTGGACCAATCAGAGGATGCAGAATTGTACAGCGGTAATCGGAATACCATGGAAATTTTAGGCCAATCACAAGACTTGGGAACACTCGGTAGTATCCGAGTCTTATGATTGGTTTAACCACTTCAGCCTACAGTGTTGAGAATTTTTTACATCCGAGCAATGTTCACCTCCTATTCATTAGCCTATAACTTTATCACTACTTATCACAATTAATTATTCTATATCTTGTTTTTTTCCGCCACTAATTAGGCTTTCTTTGGGGGGTACATTTTGCTAAGAGCCACTTTACTGTAAATGCATTTTCACAGGAAGAATAAGAAAAAAACTGAAAAAAATCATTATTTCTCAGTTTTCAGCCATTATAGTTTTAAAATAATACATGCCTCCGTAATTAAAACTCACGTATTGTATTTGCCCATATGTCCCGGTTATTACACCGTTAAAATTATGTCCCTATCACAATGTATGGCGACAATATTTTATTTGGAAATAAAGGTGCATTTTTTCAATTTGCGTCCATCACTATTTAGAAGCCCATAATTTAATAAATCATATTAATATACTCCTTTGACATGAATATTTAAAAAGTTTAGACCCTTAGGTAACTATTTATGTTTTTTTTTTATTATTGTAATTTTTTATTTTATATTTTATTAAAAATTGTATGTGGGTATTTTTTGGTGTGGGAGGTAAACAGGGGATTTTACATGTTTAAAAAATGTATTAATTCAACACAAAGTCTTTTTTGGTGTAGTTTGCTATTTGGCCACAAGATGGCCACAGTCAAAAAGTCCTGGGAGTGATCGAGCTCGCTCCCAGGAAGAAGATAGAAGCAGGGGAACTTTTTGATCTCAGAAAAGCCGCAGCGTCTGAAGAGACGCTGTCGGCTTTTCTCCAGGGGGGGTCCGATCAGTGAAAGGGATTTATAATCCCTTTCATTGATCGCTGGGCTAACGACCCCCAGCGGGAGCGTGTACGGGGGGGGGGGACCGCGGGAGCGCGCGTGACCCGCGGGAGTGCGCGCAGCCTAACTGGATGAAAATTTTCGTCCAGTTAGGCTGAAGTGGTTAAAATTACAGCGTAAATCTGATTTTTATGGAAACATTCTGCATTCTCTGGTCCAATTCTTCAGAGTTCTGCGATTGGGCTAAAATTAACAAGTTGCAGTAATGTGTTATTTCCGCGGAAATGTGGAAATTTCTATTGCAAGAAATCCTTGTGAGCATCCGTGAATGAAGGTTCCATGCCGATACTCCGGGACCTGATGTGACCAACAAGATCAGGAATTAAGTGGTCTGTCTATACAGTAAATCCAAGGGTGGTCCCATAACAGCCACGTAGCACCCTGTCCACCTATTCTTTCCATGCTCTGCCAGCGCACATTCCAAAGCAGTAGTTGGGACAGGTTTGCACAGACAGGTCCTCTTCCAGATACATTCAGCAGAAGGTTTGGAGGGCGTTCGCCTGTTGCGGCTCCGCAAACATAGACCCCTTTATTTATTTACTTCTCCCGCCGAGAGCCATCTGGCCCATCTCCGTGTCACACGCAAAGAGCCACTCCGGGTGCTTTATTTAAAAAACACTTATGGAACATAAACAAGATACGCTGCTCTCTGCAGAAAAGCACGCGTTTCTGTGTTATATAAGCCTCTCCTTGTCAGCGGAGCCGGTGTAGCGCCAATAGGCATAACCTGCTCCTGAGGTCTGACATGCATACGCCGGGAGTTACTTAAGAGGGACGCCGGTCTCCTGGAGCTGTGCTTCTCAACATGACTACAGCTGGGGCCCCCTTTATTAATGACTAGAGGGGGAAATAAGCCCCTGTTGCGTAACATCATCTCAAGTACCCCTCAATCCGTGTAAATAAATGTTTCTCAACTATTCTCTGCTTTTTGTGAACTATAAACACTTTCTCCTGCATTTTACATTGCTGCTTGTACTAAAGGTATCCATACACATAGCTCACATCTGTCCCACTTTTGGAGGGACAGTACCTCTTTCAGAACCCTGGTCCCTCTGTCCCTCTTTCCTCCTCGTGTGTCCCTCTTTCAGCACTGATGTACAGATCTACTGTATGTAAACAAACATATGTATTTTATCTACTGAAAAATCATAGCTCCCAACTGTCCCTTTTTCAGAGAAACAGTCCCTATTCTTTATGGCATGTGTGAATAGGAGTGTGCTGGGGACGTGGTTAGGGGTGTACCAGAGGCGTGGCTTAAGTGTCCCTCTTTTTTATCTCAAAACGTTGGAAGGAATGAATACATCTAGTGCTTTTGGTGGCTGATCGACCAAGAGACAGAGCTCTCTCTGATCGAATCTCATCGGAGAGAGATCTGCTGGCTGCCATAAACCACAGGGCAATTCCCAATCGATTTCAGAATGAAATCTTTATATGCCAGAGCTAAAATCTATAAACTATTGACCCTTTTTATCTCTGTCCTGCTCTTAGAAGCCGTTTTCTGCTAGGAAGTTGGAATTTCTTATCAGTGAGGGTCACACTGTAGTCACTTCCTGTCTGAGTCAGGACTGAGTCAGCCACTTACATACCTGATATTTAACTCTTTCAGGCAGAGAAAGAAAAAAAGGAACACAGCATAGTTATTTGTGTGCTAGGCACTGTACATACCCATGTCTATCTCATCATGTCACATGTCACCTCGAGTATCCTTTAAGAAGCTAGATTATCATAGCCTTTCTATCAGGCTGTCTCCTCCCCTCTCCTCTCCCCTTGGGACAGAACGCGCTGCTCAGAAGAGAGCCAGACAGCTCATTGGTGTCCTGATCGGGGGTCAGTTATCGCCCGAAGCAATCACATCATTTAGCTTTGTTTACCATCCAGCATAAGTCAGAGGTCTCTCCATTGCGGACATGTAATGCTGCAGCCTGGCACCTTATGCCCTGTGTGTGTCATTCCAGGCTGGATGGGGTTGGAATCGTTTATGCCCTGGAAGTAAATTGCTTAAAGTGCTATAAAAATATTGAGGCCATGTGGTTTTCAATCTCTGAATATTCTTTTTTTTTTTACAGGTCTGGCTGTGTGAATTATTCCCAGCTGTAGCTCTGAGCCGATCGCACGTCCAGTAGCTCTCGCATAAGATGTAAAAGCAGATTACAGATCTGCTGATAAATGGCGCTCTAACCTGCTGGGCCGACTGCCGCAGCTGCGTTACCGCTGGGTACAGACTGCAGAAATCCTTTTCTCTGCATTTTTTTCTGCGTTTTTCTTCTTATTTTGATAGCATCCAGGGAAAAATCAGAATAGCAAATCGGATTTGCAATGTGCAGGGGGCCTAAAATCTGAATCTGGGAGGGCTCTTTTCCACTATGAAATGCGATCAATTTCCACTATGCGATTGAGCTAGTATACTCAGTATAGTAGAGCTCAGTCGCATCCAAAACACGGCAGATTGACGGTTGCGCTTGGTCCAAAATCACGACGCAATCGGATCGCACTAGTGGAAATTGCTGCTGTTGTTTCCATTAGTTTAATATACCAAGCTTTTTGCGATCCGGTAGCAATCTGAATCAAATCGCAAATCGCAGGGTAGTGGAAAAGGGCCCTAACTGATTTTCAAACAGCCTTATGGAAAATCTGCTTCATTCAGCTGCGAAACAAACAGAAATGGTCAATGTTTAAACTTTGTTTTCAGCACTAAAATGTTATCAGAAGTCTGTTTACTTTATAGGTCATCAGACAAACTCCACTAGCCCCTTATTCAGTTCTCTTTTTCTCCTCTTTTCTCCGAGGTGATATCTTCACACCTTATCAATACAGCAGAGTCCCTGTTATCCAGAATTCAGACAACCGAAAGTCTCAGCTAACCGTCATGCCTGAGGGATAACCGGGACATTGTGTTTGCAACCTTATAAATACCTGAGCGGGGCGAGGGGCGGGGCGAGGGGCGGGGCTATGCATATGACCCTGTCAGCACTCTGACGCATGGTCGTATGTTTGCCATTTTAGTGTTGCAGTGAAATGCAGCAGGAGCATTGCATCCCACCACAACACAAAAAATAGGCATTAGGAAAATAGGCATAGGCAGTTTACAGCAAAGTCCCCAGTATTTGTCACCGGCGGGATACATGTGGTTGCCGCCTTGCCGGATGCTTGAGCAATAGGCCTAAAAAGCACAAACCTTAACCCCAAATACTCGCCGAGCCTCCAGCGACGTCTTGCAGCCTTCCTCTTGCTTCTGGCGGCTGTGCACGGCTCTCTGTGTGTCACATGACATGATGCGGGTCAGGTGACTCGCTGGCTTCCGTGCACGGGGGAAGCTGGAAAGCAGCTCGGAGCAAGAGAAAGGCCCAGTGAGTATTTGGGAAAGAGGAGGTTTGTGCTTTTCATGTCGGTTGCTCAAACATCCGGCAAGCACACGTATCCGGCCAGGTTCTAGACTTTTGGATGCAACCCCCCCCCCCCCCCCCCGATTTGGAATGATCACACAGCACCCAACTATTTACTCTGCTTCATTTAATGTTCTCACATGACATGCTGCAGCTCAACACAATAGCCCACTGGCTTTGAGTGTGTGACAAACACACTGCTCACCCTCAGCCACTCCATTCCTCCTCAGTCAGGACAGCAGTGCCACCTCCTCCTTTCGGCTGTGCAAGTCATATGAAACACTGCTGCTCTCCTGCCTCCCCCCTCCTCGCTCACTGTTAGACTCCTCCCACAGCACAACAAGCTGCTTTTCCCCAATGCTGCTATTCTGCCTCCCCCCTCCTCACTCACTGTCAGACTCATCACACAGCACAACAAGCTGCTTTTCCCCAATGCTGCTCTTCTGCCTCCCCCCTCCTCACTCACTGTCATACTCCTCACACAGCACAACAAGCTGCTTTTCCCCAATTATGCTCTCCTGCTTCCCCCTCCTCACTCACTGTCAGACTCCTCCCACAGCACAACAAGCTGCTTTTCCCCAATGCTGCTCTTCTGCCTCCTCCCTCCTCACTCACTGTCAGACTCCTCGCACAGCACAACAAGCTGCTTTTCCCCAATTATGCTCTCCTGCCTCCCCCCCCCCCTCACTCACTGTCAGACTCCTCACACAGCACAACAAGCTGCTTTTCCCCAATGCTGCTCTACTGCCTCCCCCTCCTCACTCACTGTCAGACTCCTCACACAGCACAACAAGCTGCTTTTCCCCAATGCTGCTCTCCTGCCTCCCCCCTCCTCACTCACTATCATACTCGTCACACAGCACAACAAGCTGCTTTTCCCCAATGATGCTCTCCTGCCTCCCCCCCCCTCACTCACTGTCAGACTCCTCACACAGCACAACAAGCTGCTTTTCCCCAATGCTGCTCTCCTGCCTCCCCCTCCTCACTCACTGTCAGACTTCTCACACAGCACAACAAGCTGCTTTTCCCCAATGCTGCTCTCCTGCCTCCTCACTCACTGTCAGACTCCTCACACAGCACAACAAGCTGCTTTTCCCCAATGATGCTCTCCTGCCTCCCCCCTTCTCACATGTGATACTTTTGGCGTGCTGCAACATACCGAAATAAGCGTGGAAGTCCTCATAGACTTTCACTGCTTTTGTGACACCTTTCAGCAAAATAGGGTAACGCAATGCAGGTTTACCCCGCAAATGTAAAATAGGGGCGCAAGCAATAAAATACTCAAGCAATAGTTTTAACAATACTTTTTCACCTACTTAATAAACTTTTTAATTTACGAAGTGCTGAAAAGTTAATTTAAACAGAAGATGAAAAATCAAACAGAAGGAGGAAAAGTGAATTACGTATGGCCTGGTTTTTTAACACCTGAAATACTGGAAAACCGAAAGGCACTTCAGATAGTTTCTTAGTAGGGCTAGTACTATGTCTTCCTATGTTTCTCTCATTGTGTCAGTTGCGGTTGGCATGCTTTGAGGCCTAAAGAATAATATACACACAAGTTATACACAGGCCCGGATTTACATCACAGGACAGGAGTCTATAGGCACAGATGTCTTGGCATCCTAAACTTCCCCCTCCATGATCCTACAATCCCCCACCGAACCGCTCCGCAGGTGTGCTGGCTGGCCCAGCTGTCACTTCTCCCTTACTTCCCTTGCCCATCATAGGTTGCTACAGGTGACCCTTATCAGGAAGCCAGAGGAACCCTCAGTAATAAGTTGCCCCAGAATGAAGGAAGATCTCGTCATTGGAATGCCAAGAGTCGGGTGACTAACCTCTTATTTACATTTCGCTCAGGATTCAGCATACGGAAGGAGGGAGGCACTCGAGGAGCAGAGTGAGCCGCCTTTCTATAATCAGGCGCTTGTAGGCACGTGCCTACACTGCCTTTTGGTAAATCCGGCCCTGGTTATACATCTAGGTATCAGTATCAGTGTTCTGTTCAGCTAACAGGTTCATATCTCTACTGAAAAGGCAGATTTATTTTCAAATAAACCTCTCTTTTTTCTGATGCTGATTTATGGATTCTCTTTCTTCTTTATGGAGAGGTGACCCCTTTCAGCTGCCACAACTAAGCCCTTCCTTGTCTGCTCTATGGTGGCCTCACACATTTCTGCATAATTTATCGTTCACTAGTCTGGCATCTCTCTGAATCCTCCTTCAATTTATGACGATACAAACCCTATCAGAGGTCCTGCAATGCCCCGATAATTGCATCCCTCGGCTATACATTATAACAGAGTCTTCTAGAGGTAAACTAGCTTCATGGGACCTTTCCTGTAGCTTAAGCTACATACACACGAGGCACGGATGTCTGCAGTTGCATGGAGACAAGCAACAGTTGAAAGTCTCCAGCAACGACAGTTGTATACAAGCAACGATTGTATACACGCGGCAACAACCTGTCTGCAACATAGCGGAAACTGTTGCTCAGCAACTTCTGTCGCAGGTGCAATAAACTGTTGGACTCACAAGAGTTGCTAGAGACTAGCATACACATGACCGCACCGACTTGAGACTAGGGACGGTTGCTGCAACAGCTGTTGCCGGGGATTGAACAAGTCAATCGCTCTGATTAGCAACAGTTGCTTGCGCGCGCCTCATACACATGGAGGACCTGTTGCCGCAACATGCGCGCGCCATGTGTTTCCAGCAACACTTGTAGCCCGTGTGTATGGGCCTATACACATGGAGGACCTGTCGCCGCAACATGCGCGCGCCATGTGTTTCCAGCAACAGTTGTAGCCCGTGTGTATGGGCCTTTACTCTGTGAATCTGACATCCTGAGAGACTATAAAAAAAATAATATGGTGTGTGTGTGTGTGTGTGTGTGTATATATATATATATATATATATACACATAGCCAGTGGTGTATGTATAACAGGTGTAGCCAGTGGCATACGTATTGTGGGTATAGTCAGTGGCATATGTACTGTGGGTGTAGCCAGTGGCATATGTACTGTGGTTGTAGCCAGTAGCGAATGTATTGTGGGTGTAGCCAGTGGCATACGTATTGTGGGTGTAGCCAGTGTAGCCAAGAAGAAAGATGCGTTTGCGTTTTGTGATTGGCGGTGGGAAACAACCTAACCAAACTCCACTAATGCCGCACGTGTATATGGAACCCTACGTGGGCTGGGTGCTTTCCCAGCGGCCATGCAATGGCTTCTAATGAGAAAAAAGACTGCTTAATTGCAGCCTGGGTGCTACCCTAGCGATGATGAGCAAAATGCCAATTTTTTTCACATTTACTTTTGCAAAAATAATAAAACATTCGACATTTGAGCAAAACGCCTTTGAAAATCATTTTGTAATAAGTTCATGGTTATTCGCTTTAAAAAGCATAATTCGCTGATAACTCAAGTTAGCGCAGTCTTGTATCATGCAGGTACATCACCGCGGTATTTGTAGTCAAGTATGAAAACTCAAATTTTTGCTAATTGTTTTTTTTTTTTTTAGGCTACCTTCTGATGTATGTTGTCATTGACCAAATCAAAATCAAAAATTGCAAAAAATGACTTTGACGAATAATGGCGAGTAGCACTTCTTCTTAAGCTGCGTACCGACCTGGCGATTTTCCCGACGACTGGCGATTTCTACACAAAGTCACCAGGTGGGTACAGAACCACGCCGATGACTACAGACCAACACGGTGGATCTTTAAGATCCTCGACAACACCGCGCAAAGTACCGCGATTGCTGGAAGTCTCGCTCTCGCCGGCGTTGCACGTCGCCTGACCTAGCGCTTACGCCGCTGTCAGGAAGAGGCGTCGCTTGCGACTGTTGTCAAGGGGACGTCGTAGGAGCCGTCAGGCAGTGAGTATGCAGGCTTAGTAAATCAGGCCCACGGTTAAACGACACGGCGAGCGGCACTTTTCTCCGAAAAATAGGGAAGACAAGGTCGTGCTCTGAAACTGAGAGGGAAAGCCGCAGGGAAGCAGCAGGGCTCCAGAGGCCGGGATGTCCTCTCGAATTTTACATAAAGGAATAAATTAAATATTATCTCCCATCCATCCACAGGAGCGCAGCTCAGGGCCTTCTCTGCTTTCACTGGTGCCGGCCCCGGGGCAGCCCTGAGAGGGGTTACAGGAGAGGCACAGAGCTGGCGGAGGGGGGCACAGGAAGGACTCCGCTGTCAGTTCAGCCACCACATACTGTTTCCAATTACACCATGTTTGTTGTAAGTATTTGAAGAGTGATAGCTTGTTTATGGAAAGATATCTCTCCAGACAGGTCCCTGAGACAGTGCGGGGAAAAGCAAATTCCTGGACTGGGAACTGAGGGAAAATAGGAAGCTGGAGGTGATAGGCAGGTTACCGGCGCTCCTTCTGTCTGCTGTGATGTCACGCGTCTCTCTGCTCACTGCCGGGTAGAGATGGCTCAAACCTCCGATTTTCGATTCGCGAACCTCGAACTCGAACTTGCGAAAAAGTTTGCGAACCTGCAAACTTTTCGAACCGCTATAGACTTCAATGGGCAGGCGAACTTGAAAAAATACAAACACTGTTTCTGGCCACAAAAGTGATGGAAAAGATGTTTCAAGGGGTCTATCACCTGGAGGGGGCATGGTGGAGTTGGATAAACGCCAAAAGTCCCGGGGAAATTACGGATTTGACATACAGCAGGGTTATAATCCCTAAAGGGCAGAAATCACATTGCATTCCTAAATTGGAGGTCTAAAGTGCTTGAAAACATCTTGCGTGTGTATATATGGATCAGCACTTATAGTAAGCAGTTTACTGCTTCACACTGACAGACCAAACTCACTGTGTAACGCACCGCAAACAGCTGTTTGTGTAGTGATGGTCGTGCTGGACTGGTGCGCACCATGGCGAGAGTGCAGGCGATCGTGGCTTTCCAGCCCATATGGTCGGGCTGAGGTAGCTCAATGACAGAACAACTGTCCACAATGAAGCAACGACCTTATTATCTTGGGTCAGGTGTGCCCCCCAACACACTCATATATCCGGTCATTGCTTCATTGTGATACGCAAGCCTCTTCAGAGCGGCAAGTTAACGATCATGAAGGGGAACTGACACATGTACATGCCTTTTGTTTTATTGCTGCAGCTGCAGTGCAGCCAGAAAAATTAGGCATGTACACACACCAGAAAAATTATTATTATGTTTGGTAGCAGCCGCTGCTACCAGCAGCGGCCATAAAAATTCAGGAATCCACCTGGAGTCCTGGACCCTGTTGGTGGTGGCGGAGAAGGCAGTCAAGCGGCCTGCAGGCAGAGATGCTGTGTAGGGACTGACTTAGTCTTGGGGCAGGCAGTCACACGGCGTGCAGACAGGGATGCTGTGTGTGGGGACTGACTTAGTCTTCGGGCGGGCAGTAGCCCTCTAGGATCCATGCCTCATTCATTTTGATAAAGGTGAAGTACTGAACACTTTTTTGACCTGACTGCTGGTGGTATAATACAATGTGCAGTTAAACAGGTGCAGTGAAAAGGTATGCACTGACTGTAGCTATAATACAATTGTGCAGTCACACAGTGTGACAATCCAGCCCCGCGATCCCGTCCAATCTGCTCTCATTAGCGTGCGCAGGATGTATATACTGACTGCTGCTATAATACAATTGTGCAGCCACACAGGTGCAGGGAAAAGGTATGCAGTGACTGCTGCTATAATACAATTGTGCAGTCACACAGGTGCAGGGAAAAGGTATGCACTGACTGCTGCTATAATACAATTGTGCAGTCACACAGGTGATGGGAAAAGGTATGCACTGAGTGCTGCTATAATACAATTGTGCAGTCACACAGGTGCAGGGAAAAGGTATGCACTGACTGGTGGTAGGGATGCTCACCGCATTCCGCGGAATTCATTTTTCCGCGATTCCGGACAGAATTAGGTGTTTCCGTTCCATCACATCGGAACGGAATTTCCTTAACGATATAGCGGAAATTCCCCGGAACGATGCGCAATTCCGGCGGAATGTGGAATTTTGTAAGCCAATCACAAGGAAGCCCCTAGAAAAAGTTTAAAGTGAAAACAACAGGATTTCTTCATGAAAATAGGAATTTCTGCACCAATCAGAGGCTTACAAAAACCAACCAACAGGATTTCTGCATGAAAAATCGGAATTATTTCAGCACCAATTACAGTCTTAACAAAAAACAATCAATCCTATGTTAGCAACCAGCTCCCTAGCTATCTCACCTATCCCAACCATTTTATATAGGTCCCAAAGCTTACGCGACACCTCCTGCGGCGCAAAAACCACCGCCATGGAACCACCACCAGGTCCCATAGCTTACGCGACACCTCCTGCGGCGCCAAAACCACCGCCATGGAACCACCGCCAGGTCCCAAAGCTTACGTGACACCTCCTGTGGCGCAAAAACCACCGCCATGGAACCACCACCAGGTCCCATAGCTTACGCGACAACTCCTGCAGCGCCAAAACCACCGCCAGGTCCCAAAGCTTATGCGACACCTCCTGCAGCGCCAAAACCACCGCCATGGAACCACCACCAAGTCCCAAAGCTTACGCGACACCTCCTGCTTCGCAAAAACCACCGCCATGGGACCACCGCCAGGTCCCATAGCTTACACAACACCTCCTGCGGCGCCAAAACCATCGCCATGGGACCACCGCCAGGTCCCATAGCTTACGCGACACCTCTTGTGGTGCCAAAATGACCGCCATGGGACCACCGCCAGGTCCCATGGCGTAAGCGACACCTCCTGCGGCGCCAAAACCACCGCCATGGAACCATAGCCAGGTCCCAAAGCTTACGTGTCACTTCCTGTGGTGCAAAAACCACTGCCATGGAACCACAGCCAGGTCCCAAAGCTTACGCGACACCTCCTGCAGCGCCAAAACCACCACCATGGAACCACCGCCAGGTCCCATAGCTTACGCGACACCTCTTGTGGCGCCAAAATGACCGCCATGGGACACCGCCAGGTCCCATGGCGTAAGCGACACCTCCTGCGGTGCCAAAACCACCGCCATGGAACCACTGGCAGGTCCCAAAGCTTACGCTACACCTCCTGCGGCGTCAAAACCACCGCCATGGAACCACAGCCAGGTCCCAAAGCTTTTGTGTCACCTCCTGTGGCGCAAAAACCACCGCCATGGAACCACCGCCAGGTCCCAAAGCATACCCGACACCTCCTGTGGCGCAAAAACCACCGCCATGGAACCAAAGCCAGGTCCCAAAGCTTACGCGACACCTCCTGCGGCGCCAAAACCACCACCATGGAACCACCACCAGGTCCCATAGTTTACGCGACACCTCTTGTGGCGCCAAAATGACCGCCATGGGACCACCGCCTGGTCCCATGGCGTAATCGACAACTCCTGCGATGCCAAAACCACCGCCATGGAACCATTGTCAGGTCCCAAAGCTTACGCGACACCTCCTGCAGCGCCAAAACCACCGCCATGGAACCACAGCCAAGTCCCAAAGCTTACTCGACACCTCCTGCGGCGCCAAAACCACCGCCATGGAACCACCGCCAGGTCCCAAAGCTTACGTGACACCTCCTGTGGCGCAAAAACCACCGCCATGGAACCACCACCAGGTCCCATAGCTTACGCGACACCTCCTGTGGCGCAAAAAACACCGCCATGGGACCACCGTCAGGTCCCAAAGCTTATGCGACACCTCCTGCAGCGCCAAAACCACCGCCATGGAACCACCGCCAGGTCCCAAAGTTTATGCGACACCTCCTGCAGCGCCAAAACCACCGCCAGGTCCCAAAGCTTATGCGACACCTCCTGCAGCGCCAAAACCACCGCCATGGAACCACCACCAGGTCCCAAAGCTTACGCGACACCTCCTGCTTCGCAAAAACCACCGCTATGGGACCACCGCCAGGTCCCATAGCTTACACAACACCTCCTGCGGCGCCAAAACCATCGCCATGGGACCACCGCCAGGTCCCATAGCTTACGCGACACCTCTTGTGGCGCCAAAATGACCGCCATGGGACACCGCCAGGTCCCATGGCGTAAGCGACAGCTCCTGCGGCGCCAAAACCACCGCCATGGAACCACAGCCAGGTCCCAAAGTTTATGCGACACCTCCTGCAGCGCCAAAACCACCGCCAGGTCCCAAAGCTTATGCGACACCTCCTGCAGCGCCAAAACCACCGCCATGGAACCACCACCAGGTCCCAAAGCTTACGCGACACCTCCTGCTTCGCAAAAACCACCGCTATGGGACCACCGCCAGGTCCCATAGCTTACACAACACCTCCTGCGGCGCCAAAACCACCACCATGGAACCACCGCCAGGTCCCATAGCTTACGCGACACCTCTTGTGGCGCCAAAATGACCGCCATGGGACACCGCCAGGTCCCATGGCGTAAGCGACACCTCCTGCGGTGCCAAAACCACCGCCATGGAACCACCGCCAGGTCCCAAAGCTTACGCTACACCTCCTGCGGCGTCAAAACCACCGCCATGGAACCACAGCCAGGTCCCAAAGCTTATGCGACACCTCCTGCGGTGCCAAAACCACCGCCATGGGACCACCGCCAGGTCCCAAAGCTTTTGTGTCACCTCCTGTGGCGCAAAAACCACCGCCATGGAACCATCGCCAGGTCCCAAAGCATACCCGACACCTCCTGTGGCGCAAAAACCACCGCCATGGAACCAAAGCCAGGTCCCAAAGCTTACGCGACACCTCCTGCGGCGCCAAAACCACCACCATGGAACCACCACCAGGTCCCATAGTTTACGCGACACCTCTTGTGGCGCCAAAATGACCGCCATGGGACCACCGCCAGGTCCCATGGCGTAATCGACAACTCCTGCGATGCCAAAACCACCGCCATGGAACCATTGTCAGGTCCCAAAGCTTACGCGACACCTCCTGCGGCACCAAAACCACCGCCATGGGACACCGGCAGGTCCCATGGCGTAAGCGACACCTCCTGCGGTGCCAAAACCACCGCCATGGAACCACTGGCAGGTCCCAAAGCTTACGCTACACCTCCTGCGGCGTCAAAACCACCGCCATGGAACCACAGCCAGGTCCCAAAGCTTATGCGACACCTCCTGCGGCGCCAAAACCACCGCCATGGGACCACCGCCAGGTCCCAAAGCTTTTGTGTCACCTCCTGTGGCGCAAAAACCACCGCCATGGAACCACCGCCAGGTCCCAAAGCATACCCGACACCTCCTGTGGCGCAAAAACCACCGCCATGGAACCAAAGCCAGGTCCCAAAGCTTACGCGGCACCTCCTGTGGCGCAAAAACCACCGCCATGGAACCACACCCAGCTCCCAAAGCTTACGCGACACCTCCTGCGGCGCCAAAACCACCACCATGGAACCACCACCAGGTCCCATAGTTTACGCGACACCTTTTGTGGCGCCAAAATGACCGCCATGGGACCACCGCCAGGTCCCATGGCGTAATCGACAACTCCTGCGATGCCAAAACCACCGCCATGGAACCATTGTCAGGTCCCAAAGCTTATGCGACACCTCCTGCGGCACCAAAACCACCGCCATGGGACCACCGCCAGGTCCCAAAGCTTACGTGTCACCTCCTGTGGTGCAAAAACCACCGCCATGGAACCACCGCCAGGTCCCAAAGCTTACGCGGCACCTCCTGTGGCGCAAAAACCACCGCCATGGAACCACACCCAGCTCCCAAAGCTTACGCGACACCTCCTGCGGCGCCAAAACCACCACCATGGAACCACCACCAGGTCCCATAGCTTACGCGACACCTCTTGTGGCGCCAAAATGACCGACATGGGACCGCCGCAAGGTCCCATGGTGTAAGCGACACCTCCTGCGGCGCCAAAACCACCGCCATGGAACCACAGCCAGGTCCCAAAGCTTACGCGACACCTCCTGCGGCGCCAAAACCACCGCCATGGAACCACAGCCAGGTCCCAAAGCTTACGCGACACCTCCTGCGGCGACAAAACCACCGCCATGGGACCACCGCCAGGTCCCAAAGCTTACGTGTCACCTCCTGTGGCGCAAAAACCACCGCTATGGAACCACCGCCAGGTCCCATAGATTACGCGACACCTCCTGTGGTGCCAAAACCACCACCATGGAACCACCGCCAGGTCCCATAGCTTACGCGACAACTCTTGTGGCGCCAAAATGACCGCCATGGGACCACCGCAAGGTCCCATGGTGTAAGCGACACCTCCTGCAGCGCCAAAACCACCGCCATGGAACCACCGCTAGGTCCCATGGCTTAAGCAACACCTCCTGCGGCGACAAAATGACCGCCATGGGACCACCGCTAGTTCCCATGGCCCAAGCGACACCTCCTGCAGCGCCAAAACCACCGCCATGGAACCACCGCTAGGTCCCATGGCTTAAGTGACACCTCCTGTGGCGACAAAATGACCATCATTGGACCACCGCAAGGTCCCATGGCTTAAGCGACACTTCTTGCGGCACCAAAATGACCGCCATGGGACCACCGCTAAGTCCCATGGCTGCAAAAAAAAATGGCTTAAGCGACACTTCCTGCGGCAACAAAATGACCGCCATGGGACCACCGGTAGGTCCCATGGCTTAAGCGACACTTCTTGCGGCGCCAAAATGACCACCATGGGACCACCGCTAGGTCCCATGGCTTAAGCGACACCTCTTGCGGCACAATGACCACCATGGAACCACCGCTAGGTCCCATGGCTTAAGCGACACCTCCTGCGGCGACAAAATGACCATCATGGGACCACCGCTAGGTCCCATGGCTTAAGCGACACCTCTTGCTGCGCCAAAATGACCGCCATGGGACCATCGCTAGGTCCCATGGCTTAAGCGACACCTCTTGCTGCAAAAAAAAAAAAAAAATGGCTTAAGCGACACTTCCTGCGGCAACAAAATGACCGCCATGGGACCACCGCTAGGTTCCATGGCTTAAGCGCCACTTCCTGCGGCGACAAAATGACCACCATGGGACCACCGCTAGGTCCCATGGCTTAAGCGACACTTCCTGCGGCGCCAAAATGACCGCCATGGGACCACCGCTAGGTCCCATGGCTTAAGCGACACCTCTTGCGGCACAATGACCGCCATGGGACCACCGCTAGGTCCCATGGCTTAAGCGACACTTCTTGCGGTGCCAAAATGACCGCCATGGGACCACCGCTAGGTCCCATGGCTTAAGCGACACTTCTTGCGGTGCCAAAATGACCGCCATGGGACCACCGCTAGGTCCCATGGCTTAAGCGACACCTCTTGCGGCACAATGACCGCCATGGAACCACCGCTAGGTCCCATGGCATTAGCGACACCTCCTGCGGTGCCAAAATGACCGCCATGGGACCATCGCTAGGTCCCATGGCTTAAGCGACACCTCTTGCGGCACAATGACCGCCATGGAACCACCGCTAGGTCCCATGGCATTAGCGACACCTCCTGCGGTGCCAAAATGACCGCCATGGGACCATCGCTAGGTCCCATGGCTTAAGCGACACCTCTTGCGGCACAATGACCGCCATGGAACCACCGCTAGGTCCCATGGCATTAGCGACACCTCCTGTGGTGCCAAAATGACCGCCATGGGACCATCGCTAGGTCCCATGGCTTAAGCGACACCTCTTGCGGCACAATGACCACCATGGGACCACCGCTAGGTCCCATGGCATAAGCGACACCTCCTGCGGTGCCAAAATGACCGCCATGGGACCATCGCTAGGTCCCATGGCTTAAGCGACACCTCTTGCGGCACAATGACCACCATGGGACCACCGCTAGGCCCCATGGCATAAGCGACACCTCCTGCGGTGCCAAAATGACCGCCATGGGACCATCGCTAGGTCCCATGGCTTAAGCGACACCCATGGGCTACAATTTAGAATAAACAAGGTTTAATTTGCGATGACTTAAATTTTTCCGCCGGAATGCAGAAATGTAATGGCGACGGAATTTAGCGCTGGCGGAATTCCACAATTCCGGCGGAATGGAATTTTAAGTGGGATGGGCATAAATAGAGGGGTAGGAAAGGAGTGTTTCAAAGGAGTTCCTCTTTCACATCTCAAAATATTGGAAGGTACGGATATTCCAAAAGTTACGCTCCAAAGCTTACAGTGAACCTGAAGGGAAAAAAAAAGTGCTCCTGGGGGTTACTTCGGGAGGGGGAAGCCGCTGGGTCCTAAAGAGGCTTCTCCATGTCTGCTTGCCATCGCTTGTCGCCGCTGCATGCAGGCGCACTGGCGGCTTTCTGCTCGGATTGCAGGTGCAGCAGAAATGGCCGAGCCTGATGGGGTCTTCTCTACAGCGCATGCGCCAGCGGTCTGCACCTGCGCCGTATAGCGGACCACATCAGGCTCGGCTATTTCTACCAGAGCCTGAGTGGCAGAGGAGTAGCTATGGGTGGGCAAGGGGGTACACATGTCCCCGGGCGCAGCACTGTAAGGAGGCGCAGAGCTTTGCCACTCCACCCCCAAATGAGTGAGAGGCGGCTCGCTGGCTGCCCGAAGTGCCCCTACTTCTCTCCCTCCCTCTGCAGCAGAAAAGGGGGGGCACATCTAACTAATTATAGGGGGTACAACTGGCTATCTAAACGAGGGGAATCTAAAGGGGAGCACATTTGGCTATCTAAACGGGGGGGGGGGGGGGGGGGGGGACACATCTGGCTATCTAAACAGCATTTGTACATTTCACTAAAAACCCATGACCTCACCCAAATTCTGATTTGTGACCACGCCCAATTTGTCCAGAGGGGAGGGGCGCAAAAACTGTTTTTGTCCCCGGGCGCTGAAAAGCCTAGCTACACCTCTGCTGAGTGGGAAGCGGCTACTGTGACTGCATCATTATTGATTTGTTTTTTCAGAGGTGCCAGCACTGGATTGGGGATGCAGAAAAGGATGGGGGAAGCCTCATCACCCCGGGGCTTCCCCCTCCCAAGGTAAGTATATGCTTTTTGTTTTGGATTTTTTAATAAATAGATTTCATGTAAATCCAATAATGCAGATGGTATGCAAGCTGCTTCCTGACTCCAAAATATAAATAAAATAATTCTGCAACATACAAACATTTCATTTTTGCAGGAGGAAAATGCAGTCGCTTCCGTTCAGTTCTATCATTGGCAAAAGTTAGAGCAGAATTTTGGGCATTACGATCACCCTGTAAGGCAGAAACTAGATATTCAGCTGACCAGGAAGGCTTATGCAGATCTGCAGGTGTTCCTCTTCTTCGGGGGCCATTTATAGTCAGGCATCAGAGCTAACTGTCCACTGCAGCATAACCATCGCCGCCGCTAGCCAATAGCCATCACCGTTTACTTTCAGGTACTTTTATATAGCCCTACCCCTAAAGGGTGGGCCTTCAGATGTAAATGAATCCCTGATTGGCTGCAACTATGGTGATACAGGTGCAGGGCCTCAATCAATACATTTTTATATAAATAGGGGTAAGATACCAGAGGTCATCAGATGATTGTGTTGGACCACCCTGATGGTGACCAGGAATCTCTGCCCAGTCTGCCCTTTGTTGCTAATGTGTTAGCCAAGTTTTTTTTTACAGCCAATACATTTGATAGCTGCTGTTTTCACCATTGTCTACACAAGATAAGGCCCCTTTCAGATGGGCCACTGACAGGTGGTGAATTCACTGCCTGTCTGCTGCTCTCCTGCATCGCTAGAGCTTGGTACCGGCGCTGGATAGTCCACCTCCCCTTCCATAGAGTCACATATGAGTGCGGCAGCAGCCGTGCTCACATGCAATATGCCACGGTTCTCTGCTGCCAGGCAATGCCACCACAAGTCAGCACTTGACACGTGTCGTGTTACAACCGGCATGTATGGTGTGATGTCCTGATGCTCACCGCTCCCCCTGTTCTCCTGTTGTGTCCCCCTCCTTTCTTGTCTAAAGCCCCCCGGCAGCCTCTTCCCAGTTACCGGAGTCAAACTGCACTGGGCAGATGCTAGCCCGGCTTGCACACGCCCCTCAGTGCGTGACATCATGTGCAGAGCACCTGTGCAGTAGGGTCCAACTCCAGTAACCCGGAAGCAGCCGCCGGGGGGCTTTTTCCAAGAAAGGAGGGGGACACAGGAGAACGGGGGGAGCAGTGGCCATCAGGACAGCTCCCCATACATGCCGGCTCCCCCCGTTTCTCCTAAGGGTTTCGGCTCTGGTATCCTTTAAGGGAGAAGACTAAAAGTAGCCATGAAAAATGTCAACATCAGCTTTCACTACCAGATCGGTTACATTTAATTGCCTGACTCGCCCCCTCTTTTCACTAAGCATGATTCATGGTCTGGAAATGAAGACAAAATCATTCTAAAAGTCAATGGTTAGAGATTCAGTTCATTCAGTTAATTCTTTGGATCCAACACACACACACCTAATAAGCACCACCAAATCCTCTTTTCCCTTTGAGAAAAAAAACAAAACAAAACAAAAAAAAAACACTAAATCCCAGGTGGCAGTTTAGTGATGCATCATGGGAGTGTGGGAGAGGGTCAAACCATGTTCCTCAAATTTGTGCAGCCGGTAGTGGTTGATTTTATCTGTGTACCAGGCCAGGAGCTCGGTCATGATCACTTCCTGTTCCACAGACTTCCTGTTCCACAGACAGGCTCTGCTGTAGGTTGCAATTTTTTCAGAGCAGTTTTGTCTGTGCTCCTACCTCCCACAGCCTGAAGAGAAAGATGATGCAATCAAAGCATCATCTGTCACACCCACAAAGCCTAAACCGTACAATCGATCACGGGAAGATTTAATAGAAGTGATTAAATAAATCTATCGAAAAAGTTTTTTTAAATCATGTTTTCTCTGTATAGCAATCTCATTTTTTTTCACTTGAATTATTACCGTTGAAGCAATCTCCATCGAAATACACTTTTAGCTTCCACTCAATCATAATGCAACAGGCTGCGGAACACTCAGCCCTAGCAGATAGTAATTCGGAGATGGGGGCGCACAAACAGATATATAACATTAAAAACAAAAAACAGTTGGCTGGAGGATAGTCAGACTCAAACGCCACAGTTGAATAAGGTGCTCGAGTTCTATTATTGTCCAGCCAAAGGTACATGTTTTGGGTAGTTATTGACCCGAGGAAGCGGGAGATGCCAGTGAAATGCATTGCCTGACACTACTGTGTGTAACTACCTCTTGAATTGATACAGACAGAGTCATATTGCCTACTTTGAATATCTACAGTAGAGTTCAGCCAAATGTACCCCTACTTTTTAAACAGTTTTTAATTGTTTTATATAATTTGGGGTGCCTCCATCCACAAATTACTATTGTCTACACCTCTGTTGGGAGGTTGTATTTTCCAAGGACCTATCTAACTATCAGGATCTCTGAGGACCCACACAAGGGGATTGTAGTTTCATTGCAACCAGAAATTCTTGAGTTAGTCTCGTTACCTCGTAAATTCAGGCGTTTTTGCACATTGCACTATTAGCTCCTGGTATTTCGTCTGCCTTGTGTCTTCTCGGTCCACCCCGCCCTCTCCAGCAGGTCCGTGCAGAGGATTCTCAAGGGGGGGGTGCTCAAATTTGAAAAAGGGGCCCTAATCGATAAATCGTGCTAAATTGTGTATGTCATACCCCTTCTCCAGAAAGCACTAGGCAGTCTTAACCCCCCCCCCCCCCCCCACCACCACCACCACCACCACCACCACCACCACCACCACCACACACACACACACACACACACACACACACACACACACACACACACACACCTTTATAGAAGTATCAGGCAGACTTTGTGTCTTCTTCCAACCAACTTCTTTGGTGCCACCATCCTCAAATCAGGAGTCATAGGTGCGCACTATTAGAGTGGGCACAGTGGAGCCTGATGTAGGCATGGATTCACCTTTCATTACTGGGACCTATGTCCCTCTAGATCAGCACCCAAGCTTCTTTTCAGGCAAAGAAGCAGTGGTTGCCAATATGCAGTGGTTGCTAAGCATTAGTAGATGCAAAACTGCAATAAGTGCCAAGGTGCAGTGGGTGCACAGATGCAGTGGATGGTAAGACGCAAAGGTCCAGTTTGTGCTAATTTGCAGTGGGTGCCGATGTGCCAAAATAAAGTCCGTGTCAAGCTGCTGTGGGTACCAAGGTCCAGTTTGTATTGTGTGTTTATTTGCAGTGGATGCTATGCTGTATTGGGTGCTGAATGAGTAGCAGAAGGCGATAAACAATAGTGGGTGCCATGTGAGCGCTAATTGGTACAGGGAGCCATGTGAGTGTTGGACATGAGTGAGCAGGGAGTGCCATGTGTGGTCTGGATGTGTGCCATGGGAGAGTACTGAGTCTCATATGAGTTCAGACCAAGGGTGGGTACTGGGTGCTATTTGAGTGCTGGCCATGGATGGGTACTAGGTGCATATAATGGCTTTGGAACTTTGTGCTGTGTGAGTACTGTGCCATGTGGGTGTTGATTATGGGGGTTATAGGGTGTCATGTGGGTCTTAGGTGCAAATACTGAGTGCCAAGTGGGTACTGGGAGCGAGTACATGGTAACATCTGGGTAATGGGTGCTGGCTAGTGGGGTATTTGTTGTCATGTGAGTGCTAAATGCAGAAGCTGGGTGCCATGTGGGTTCTGGGTGCTGCACAGGGTGTCATGTGCATTCTGGCTGTATGGGTTGGTGTCAAGCATCATGTAGGTGTTGATTGCAGTTACTCAAACCCTTGTGAGTTCTGGGTGCAAGTACTAGATGTCATATGTGAGTGTTTGGTGTTTGTTCTGGGCACCAAGTGGAGGCTTAGTGCAACTGGAACTACTGCAGATTAAACATGTGGGTGTTGGGTGCAGGTGCATTGGTGTGAATACTTGGTGCATTGCCTGCACTAGGTGCTAGCTATGGGTGGGCAATGTGTGTCATGTGGATTCTGAGTGCAGGTACTTTGGGTGCTAGTACTGGTTTATGTGAGTTCAGATAATGTGCAAGTACTGTGCCAAGTGGGTGTGAGTACTGGGTGCCAGCTATAGGGTGAATGATGCAAGTACTAAGTGCCATATGGAGGTCGGATATAAGTATTAGGTGAAAGTTGCTTGGTGCAAGTACTGGGTGCTTGCTATAATGGGGGTTACTGGTTGAGTGTAATGTGGGTGCTGAATATTGGTGGAATTGCGGTGGGTGCAGGGAGTGGGAGGTCACTGTGGGTACTGCTATGAATGGCATAGTTGCTGCTAGGGGAGGTAGTGGTCAGTGTGGTTGCTGGGGGATGTAGAGGTCAGTGTGGGTGCTGGGGGAAAGGTAGGTCACTGTGGGTTCTGTGGAAGGAAGAGGTCAGTATGAGTGCTGGAGGAAGGGGAGGTCACTGTGGGTGCTGGGAGAGGTCATTGTAGTTATTGGAGGAGGGAGTAGTTGTGGATGCTGTGTGTTGGGAGAGGTCACTATAGGCAGGCGCGGACTGACCCGGGGGGACGGGAGGCAATTGCCCCCCGGGCCGTTCAGATACCAAGTACTTAGGGCCGGCGGCGCGTGCGGGCACAGGACAATTGTGCAGACCGCAGTGAATAGTTACAGTAGTGAGCTGTACGCGCGATGTTTACCACGGCCGCTCAATAGCCAGCCCCCAGCCCACCCCCCTGTTATAGTCAGACAAGACAGACTTACTGCATGGGCGGAGCAGAGGCTGATGAATAAAGATGCACGGCTTGCATCGGTCTGCCTCCATCCTCCCCTTGTAATTCAAGTAACCAATCGGGCTGAGGCGGCATGGCCGTGGCGTGCGTGCCCTGGTGCGTGGCTGCGTGCAGGCTGCGTGCAGGCAGCGTGCTGCATGAGCGTGTTCACGCTATTTGGCTGGGAGTTGGGAGTCGGGACTTCACTTGACTTGACTTCGCCCCCCGCCTGGAGCCATCAGCTATTCCCGCTCAGCTCACTGATCTGCTGAGGAGAAGCCTGGCTGTCAGAGGGAGCCTTCTGCTGGGCTGACTGGAGGAGGAGTCAGACTAGGAGGGATCAGGTCGGGTCCAGGTCGCCACTCGCCAGGCAAGGTTTTTTATACATTTTGATTGTGTACTTCTTGTTGTTGCCAGTTGCCACCCCCACATAATACAATTCTGACCCGGGCCAGCCCAAGGGAATTGCGATTTTCTGTTGACTGCTGCCGACCGACTGTACGATTTTCTGGTGACTGCTGCCCACATTGCGATTTTTCTGGTGAATGCTGCCCACTGTACGATTTTCTGGTGACTGCTGCCCACTGTACGATTTTCTGGTGAGCGCTGCCCACTGTACGATTTTCTGGTGAGCGCTGCCCACTGTACGATTTTCTGGTGAGCGCTGCCCACTGTACGATTTTCTGGTGACTGCTGCCCACTGTACGATTTTCTGGTGACTGCTGCCCACTGTACGATTTTCTGGTGACTGCTGCCCACTGTACGATTTTCTGGTGACTGCTGCCCACTGTACGATTTTCTGGTGAACGCTGCCCACTGTACGATTTTCTGGTGACTGCTGCCCACATTGCGATTTTTCTGGTGACTGCTGCCCACATTGCGATTTTTCTGGTGACTGCTGCCCACATTACGATTTTCAGGTGTCTGCTGCCCACTGTACGATTTTCTGGTGACTGCTGCCCACTGTACGATTTTCTGGTGACTGCTGCCCACTGTACGATTTTCTGGTGAACGCTGCCCACTGTACGATTTTCTGGTGACTGCTGCCCACATTGCGATTTTTCTGGTGACTGCTGCCCACATTGCGATTTTTCTGGTGACTGCTGCCCACATTACGATTTTCAGGTGTCTGCTGCCCACTGTACGATTTTCTGGTGACTGCTGCCCACTGTACGATTTTCTGGTGAACGCTGCCCACATTGCGATTTTTCTGGTGAATGCTGCCCACTGTACGATGTTCTGGTGACTGCTGCCCACTGTACGATTTTCTGGTGAGCGCTGCCCACTGTACGATTTTCTGGTGAGCGCTGCCCACTGTACGATTTTCTGGTGAACGCTGCCCACTGTACGATTTTCTGGTGAGCGCTGCCCACTGTACGATTTTCTGGTGAGCGCTGCCCACTGTACGATTTTCTGGTGAGCGCTGCCCACTGTACGATTTTCTGGTGAGCGCTGCCCACTGTACAATTTTCTGATGAACGCTGCCCACATTGCGATTTTCTGTTGACTGCTGCCAACTGTACGATTTTCTGGTGAACGCTGCCCACATTGCGATTTTCTGGTGACTGCTGCTCACTGTACGATTTTCTGGTAAACACTGCCCTCATTGCGATTTTCTGTTGACTGCTGCCAACTGTACGATTTTCTGGCGACTGCTGCCCACTGTACAATTTTCTGGTGAACGCTGCCCACATTGCAATTTTCTGTTGACTGCTGCCAACTGTACGATTTTCTGGTGAACGCTGCCCACATTGCGATTTTCTGGCGACTGCTGCCCACTGTACGATTTTCTGGTAAACGCTGCCCTCATTGCGATTTTCTGTTGACTGCTGCCAACTGTACGATTTTCTGGCGACTGCTGCCCACTGTACGATTTTCTGGTGAACGCTGCCCACATTGCGATTTTCTGGTGACTGCTGCTCACTGTACGATTTTCTGGTGACTGCTGCCCACTGTACGATTTTCTGGTGACTGCTGCCAACTGTACGATTTTCTGGTGAACGCTGCCCACTGTACGATTTTCTGGTGACTGCTGCCCACTGTACGATTTTCTGGTGACTGCTGCCCACTGTACGATTTTCTGGTGACTGCTGCCCACTGTACGATTTTCTGGTGACTGCTGCCCACTGTACGATTTTCTGGTGACTGCTGCCCACTGTACGATTTTCTGGTGACTGCTGCCCACTGTACGATTTTCTGGTGACTGCTGCCCACTGTACGATTTTCTGGTGACTGCTGCCCACTGTACGATTTTCTGGTGACTGCTGCCTACTGTACGATTTTCTGGTGACTGCTGCCCACTATATTATTTTCTGGTGCCTGCTGCCCACTGTACGATTTTCTGGTGACTGCTGCCTACTGTACGATTTTCTGGTGCCTGCTGCCCACTGTACGATTTTCTGGTGACTGCTGCCTACTGTACGATTTTCTGGTGACTGCTGCCTACTGTACGATTTTCTGGTGACTGCTGCCCACTGTACGATTTTCTGGTGACTGCTGCCTACTGTACGATTTTCTGGTGACTGCTGCCCACATTGCGATTTTCTGGTGACTGCTGCCCACTTTACGATTATTTTATGGTGAAATGCTGCCCACTTTACGAGTATTTTATGGTGAAATGCTGTCCACTTTACGAGTATTTTATGGTGAAATGATGCCCACTTTATGATTATTTTATGGTGAAATGCTGCCCACTTTATGATTATTTTATGGTGAAATGCTGCCCTATTTACGATTATTTTATGGCGGGCTGCCCACTTTACCCACTTAACGATTAATTTCTGGTGAAATGTTGCCCACTTTACGATTATTTTACAGTGAAATGCTGCCCACTTTACGATGAATTTCTGGTGCATTTATTATTTTATAGTGAAACACTGCCCCATTACAATTATTTTATAGTGAAACGCTGCCCCATTACAATTATTTGGTACCTATGGGGGGCCCCATCCAAATTTTCTCAGGGGGGCCCAGTGATTTCTAGTTACGCCCCTGGATAAGGTGTTAAAAAAGTTGAAAAGTTTTTGACAGTCCCTAGACTCCAGGAGGGCTGCTTTCTGACTTGTGTGAGAGACCAGCAGGGACAGGAGTCCTATTACAGGCAAGTAGCCTCTGTGTGATGTGTACAGATAAGTTCTCTGCTCCATCTCAGGCTATTCTCAGTATCTCTCCACTCCTTCTCTCTCTGGGCTAGTACACGCCAAAATCACAATAGCAATCGCTAGCAATTTGCGATTTTGTGAAGCGATTTTTGAATGAATTGCTCTAAAAAATGCTACATGCAGTGTGTTTGCGATTTTTAAAAAATCAGAACACTGCTGTGAGAACACGCTCATAGGGTAACATTAGCCAAGCAATTTTCAAATCACTGTCGATTTGAAAAATGCTCAGAAGCCCTCTTGGTTGGCACCAGCCCTCTCTCATTCACCTTTGTTTCCCTTTTCCCCTAGTGCTGGGTGTCTGTGTCTTCTTCTTATACAGGAAAGCTAAATAAAAGTGCAAACCTGGTGAGGCAAATTATTGATATTATTATTTAGTATTGAGACATCATTTTGGCTGGGGCTGCGATAACGGGCCTCTGATTTGTGTTTCCCCCCAGGCCAAAAGGTCCCAGTCCTCCCCTGACTATAGGCGCTGCTTTTGGGATGGGAGGTCCCTGTAAGTGCTGCAGGGGACAGGAGGGTAGCCTCTGGGGGAGGGAAAGATCACTGTGGGTGCTGGGGGAAGGATAGGTCAGTGTGGGTGCTGGGGTAGGCAGGATCACTGCTAGATTTGGGGAAGGAGAGGTGATTGTGGGTGGTAGGTGAAGGGAGAGGTCACTGTGGGAGGGAGAGGTCACTGTGGGTGCTAGGTGGAGGGAGAGGTCACTGTGTGTGCTAGGTGGAGGGAGAGGTCACTGTGGGTGCTAGGTGGAGGGAGAGGTCACTGTGGGTGCTAGGTGGAGGGAGAGGTCACTGTGGGTGCTAGGTGGAGGGAGAAGTCACTGTGGGTGCTAGGTTGCGGGAGAGGTCACTGTGGGTGCTAGGTGGAGGGAGAGGTCACTGTGGGTGCTGGGGAAGGAGAAGTCACTGTGGGTGCTAGGTGGAGGGAGAGGTCACTGTGGGTGCTAGGTGGAGGGAGAGGTCACTGTGGGTGCTAGGTGGAGGGAGAGGTCACTGTGGGCGCTAGGTGGAGGGAGAGGTCACTGTGGGTGCTGAGTAAGGGAGAGGTCACTGTGGGTGCTGGGGAAGGAGATGTCACTGTGGGTGCTAGGTGCAGGGAGAGGTCACTGTGGGTGCTAGGTGGAGGGAGAGGTCAACGTGGGTGCTGGGGGAAGGAAGAGGTCACTGTGGGTGCTAGGTGGAGGGAGAGGTCACTGTGGGTGCTGAGTAAGGGAGAGGTCACTGTGGGTGCTGGGGAAGGAGATGTCACTGTGGGTGCTAGGTGCAGGGAGAGGTCACTGTGGGTGCTAGGTGGAGGGAGAGGTCACTGTGGGTGCTGGGGGAGGGAGAGGTCACTGTGGGTGCTGGTGGAGGGAGAGGTCACTGTGGGTGCTAGGTGCAGGGAGAGGTCACTGTGGGTGCTAGGTGGAGGGAGAGGTCACTGTGGGTGCTAGGTGGAGGGAGAGGTCACTGTGGGTGCTGAGTAAGGGAGAGGTCACTGTGGGTGCTGGGTGCAGGGAGAGGTCACTGTGGGTGCTAGGTGGAGGGAGAGGTCACTGTGGGTGCTGGGGGAGGGAGAGGTCACTGTGGGTGTTGGGGGAGGGAGAGGTCACTGTGGGTGCTGGGGAAGGAGATGTCACTGTGGGTGCTAGGTGCAGGGAGATGTCACTGTGGGAGGGAGAGGTCACTGTGGGTGCTGGTGGAGGGAGAGGTCACTGTGGGTGCTAGGTGCAGGGAGAGGTCACTGTGGGTGCTAGGTGGAGGGAGAGGTCACTGTGGGTGCTAGGTGGGGGGAGAGGTCACTGTGGGTGCTAGGTGCAGGGAGAGGTCACTGTGGGTGCTAGGTGGAGGGAGAGGTCACTGTGGGTGCTAGGTGGAGGGAGAGGTCACTGTGGGTGCTGGGGGAGGGAGAGGTCACTGTGGGTGCTAGGTGGAGGGAGAGGTCACTGTGGGTGCTAGGTGGAGGGAGAGGTCACTGTGGGTGCTAGGTGGAGGGAGAGGTCACTGTGGGTGCTGAGTAAGGGAGAGGTCACTGTGGGTGCTGGGGAAGGAGATGTCACTGTGGGTGCTAGGTGCAGGGTGAGGTCACTGTGGGTGCTAGGTGGAGGGAGAGGTCACTGTGGGTGCTGGGGGAGGGAGAGGTCACTGTGGGTGCTGGGGGAGGGAGAGGTCACTGTGGGTGCTGGGGAAGGAGATGTCACTGTGGGTGCTAGGTGGAGGGAGAGGTCACTGTGGGAGGGAGAGGTCACTGTGGGTGCTGGTGGAGGGAGAGGTCACTTTGGGTGCTAGGTGCAGGGAGAGGTCACTGTGGGTGCTAGGTGGAGGGAGAGGTCACTGTGGGTGCTAGGTGCAGGGAGAGGTCACTGTGGGTGCTTGGTGGAGGGAGAGGTCACTGTGGGTGCTAGGTGCAGGGAGAGGTCACTGTGGGTGCTAGGTGGAGGGAGAGGTCACTGTGGGTGCTGGGGAGGGAGAAGTCACTGTGGGTGCTAGGTGGATGGAGAGGTCCCTGTGGGTGAGGGAGAAGTCACTATGGGTGCTTGGGGAGGTAGAGGTCAGTATGGGTCCTAGGTGGAGGGTGAGGTCAGTATGCCACACTAGGATTCCTATCCAGGCCTCTTCACCTGAAAGTGCCTCAGGCGGAGCTTCTCGCGGGTGGGCGGGGCTTACCGCAGTAGGGGGCGGGGCTTATTTTGCGCGATCAGAGGGGCCTTTTTTGCTGATTTTAAAAAGGGGGGGGTGCCTGGGCACCCAGAGCACCCCCCTCTGCACGTGCCTGCTCTCCAGTGACCAAAAAGGTGTGCAGGACAGCACTCCAGTGATGCAGGGGAGCGGCGTGCTACGGATCTACCTGTGTACCTCCTTACCTGGGTATATCATACAATTCCTCCAGGACGATCCAGTACAGGTCTTTTATCAGAAATTGCTTTATTGAATCATAAAAAGACAGACAATAAAAGCTGCAGAGTGGCTACGGTCCACCGTTTCGGACCATCATAGTCCTTGTTAACGCCACACAGCCATTTGAGCAAATGCAGACATGCAATTTATATAGTCACTAGTGATGCTCAAATACCCCTTTTTAAAATTCGAGTTTGGTCGAATTCGAATAGTAAATTATTCGAGGTCAGTCGAATATTCGAGTCGAATAATTTTTACTATTCGATTCGACCTCGGACTTCGAGCTCACTATTCGAGTCGGTATTCGAGCTAACTATTCGAGCTGACTATTCGAATTGGCCTTAAATAGCTTCCAACACTTGTTTTGAGGGTGAATGATGCAAGAAACCTCTTTTTTTCCAAGTAACAACAGCAAGTGATTATGTGGGGATGTTCCTTTAAAAAAAAATGTGGAAAGAGAAGTTGTGTCCTTAATTTTGTTCAGTAGTGTTACTGTATATACTTCTTCTTCTTCTTCTTCTTCTTCTTCTTCTTCTTCTTCTTCTTCTTCTTCTTCTTCTTCATCATCTTCTTCATCATCTTCTTCATCTTCTTCTTCTTCATCTTCTTCTTCTTCATCATCTTCTTCTTCTTCATCTTCTTCTTCTTCATCTTCTTCATCTTCTTCTTCTTTTTCATCTTCTTCTTCATCATCTTCTTCATCTTCTTCTTCATCTTCTTCTTCTTCTTCATCTTCATCTTCTCCTTCCTTTTCAATATCGTCTTCTTCTTCTTCACGTAATTCTCTTTTCAATTTTTTTTTTAAAGAAATGCAGCTATTTTTGAGCGTAACAAATAGCTGGTGGGCGCACGCATGTTGGAAGCGCCATTGTATGTGCTCCCTGGCAGTGGAAACACAAAGACAGCAGGAGGTAAATTCAGCAGCAGGAGGAGGAGGATGAGTGTGTGGCAGCAGGCAGTCAATGAGGCAGGCAGCTCGCTGTGACATAATAGCCCTGGTACCTAGCGGTGATACCAGGGCTGTAAATAAACACAACAGGAGGTCCCAGACAGCGGTCGTGCAGCCCACATTGTGTCCAATACACAACTGGGACAACACAGTTTTCAACCCGGGCACCTCAGAAAAATTAAACCTTTTTTTTTTTTTTAATGGTTTGTTTGGTTTTGGTTTTGCAACCAATATAGCTATTGTTTGACGTAATAGCTGGTGGCAGAGTGGCAGCAGAAGGTAATTCTGTGTACCCTGGCAGTGGGAAACACAGACAGACAGCAGCAGCAGGAGGAGGAATGGAGGAGTAGGCGAGCAGCTATTGTTTGACGTAATAGCTGGTGGCAGAGTGGCAGCAGAAGGTAAATCATCTGTGTACCCTGGCAGTGGGAAACACAGACAGACAGCAGCAGCAGGAGGAGGAATGGAGGAGTAGGCGAGCAGCTATTGTTTGACGTAATAGCTGGTGGCAGAGTGGCAGCAGAAGGTAAATCATCTGTGTACCCTGGCAGTGGGAAACACAGACAGACAGCAGCAGCAGCAGCAGGAGGAGGTATGGAGGAGCAGTGTGAGTGTGGCAGCAGGTAGGCAGCGTGACATAATAGCCCTGGTACCTAGCGGTGATACCAGGGCTGTAAATAAACACAACAGGAGGTCCCAGACAGCGGTCGTGCAGCCCACATTGTGTCCAATACACAACTGGGACAACACAGTTTTCAACCCGGGCACCTCAGAAAAATTAAACCTTTTTTTTTTTTTTAATGGTTTGTTTGGTTTTGGTTTTGCAACCAATATAGCTATTGTTTGACGTAATAGCTGGTGGCAGAGTGGCAGCAGAAGGTAATTCTGTGTACCCTGGCAGTGGGAAACACAGACAGACAGCAGCAGCAGGAGGAGGAATGGAGGAGTAGGTGAGCAGCTATTGTTTGACGTAATAGCTGGTGGCAGAGTGGCAGCAGAAGGTAAATCATCTGTGTACCCTGGCAGTGGGAAACACAGACAGACAGCAGCAGCAGGAGGAGGAATGGAGGAGTAGGCGAGCAGCTATTGTTTGACGTAATAGCTGGTGGCAGAGTGGCAGCAGAAGGTAAATCATCTGTGTACCCTGGCAGTGGGAAACACAGACAGACAGCAGCAGCAGCAGCAGGAGGAGGTATGGAGGAGCAGTGTGAGTGTGGCAGCAGGTAGGCAGCGTGACATAATAGCCCTGGTACCTAGCGGTGATACCAGGGCTGTAAATAAACACAACAGGAGGTCCCAGACAGCGGTCGTGCAGCCCACATTGTGTCCAATACACAACTGGGACAACACAGTTTTCAACCCGGGCACCTCAGAAAAATTAAACCTTTTTTTTTTTTTTATGGTTTTTTGGTTTTTGGTTTTGCAACCAATATAGCTATTGTTTGACGTAATAGCTGGTGGCAGAGTGGCAGCAGAAGAAGGTAATTCTGTGTACCCTGGCAGTGGGAAACACAGACAGACAGCAGAAGGGCAGTACACAGCAGCCCACTGTAGGTGTAAAATGTGTGGCTGCAGGCGACGTAATAGTCAAAGTGAACCAGGCTGGCTTAGTGAGCAGGAGCCAGGAGGTGGTAAAGGGTGGTAAGGCACATTAACGATGGTTCCGGCAGCCAGTTCATGTCCCCCTCTCGCCGACAACAGGGGCCAGGAACTCGCCTTCCACCCACGCCTGGTTCATCTTGAGAAACGTCAGTCTGTCCACAGACTTGTGAGACAGACGTGAGCGTTTCTCGGTGACCACGCCACCAGCTGCACTGAAGCAGCGCTCGGACAGCACGCTGGAAGGGGGGCAGGACAGCACTTCCAGGGCGTACTGCGCCAGCTCGCTCCAGATCTCCATGCGCTTGACCCAATACTCCATGGGATCAACAGGGGCATCGCTGTCAAGCCCGCTGTACGACCCCATGTAGTCAGCCACCATGCGGGTCAGGCGCTGGCTGTGACCGGAGGAGGATGCTGCTGCATGCATCTCCTCTCTAGTCACTGCTGCCGGAGCCTCTACAGTCCTGTAGAGCTCGTGGCTGAGAGACAGCAGGTCTGTGGGGCGCTTGCTGCTGCTGGATGCAGGCACCTGCTGCTGCCTCTGTGCTGGCTGCTGGACAGTGGGGGTGGAAGGCTGGGGGAAGGCTTCCTCCAAGCGCTCAACAAGGGCCTGCTGCAAGCTCCTTATTTGTTGCGCTGGGTCTCCTCCTGCAGGCGGCAGGAACTGGCTCAACTTCCCCTTGAGGCGTGGGTCCAACATCATGCTGATCCAGATGTCCTCCCTCTGCTTCATCTGGATCACCCTGGGGTCCCTGCGCAGGCACGTCAGCATGTGCGCTGCCATTGGGAAGAGGCGGGCCACGTCTGCTGGCACATCGACGTCAGTGCTGTCCTCATCCTCCTCCTCTGCCGCCTCATCCTCTCTCCACCCCCGCACCAACTCAGCTGCGCTGTGCTGATCCCCCTCATCAGCAGCCAGGTCAGGGACCTCCACCAAGTCCTCCTCCTCCTCCCCCTCAGAGGTGGACTGCGCAGCTGGTTGCCGCTCCTGCTGGTCCAAGGCTGCCGCTCCCTGTTCCAGCAAAGCATCGAGGGCCCTGTTCAGCAGAGAAACCAGGGGCACCCACTCGCAGACCATAGCATGGTCCCTGCTCACCATGTTTGTGGCCTGCAGGAAGGGAGCCAGCACTAAGCACACCTGCTGCATGTGCCTCCAGTCATCATCGGGGACGATGGACGGGAAGTTGCTGGTCTTGTCCCTTCTCTGAGCTGCGGAAACAGTGGCCAGGGCAAGGTACTGTTTGACAGCGCGCCTCTGTTCAACCAGACGCTCCAACATCGCCAGGGTGGAGTTCCAGCGAGTCGGAACGTCAAGGATCAGCCGATGGCGTGGCAGATCCAGCTCCTTTTGCACGTCTTCCAGGCTCGCACAGGCTGCAGCCGAGCGCCGGAAGTGACGCACAACATTCCTTGCCGTTTCCAGCAGATCGCCCATCCCCTGGTAGGTGCGCAGGAACTTCTGCACCACCAGGTTCAGCACGTGGGCAAGACAGGGGATGTGGGTCAGGTTTCCCCTGTCTATTGCGGCAACCAGATTGGCCCCATTGTCGGCCACCACCTCTCCGACTCTGAGGCCTCTGGGGGTCAGCCAAATCCTCTCCTGCTCCTGGAGTTTGGCCAACACATGGGTTGCCGTCAGCTTGGTCTTCCCAAGGCTGACCAAGTGCAGCAGCGCTTGGCAGTGGCGGGCCTTCACGCTGCTGCTGAGGCGGGGGGTTTGGCCAGGTGTGCCGGAGGATGGCAGAGGATCGGAGGAACCTGCTGCAGTTCCCCTGAGCCTGCGGGGTGGCACCACCCACTGTGTTGCTGCTGCTGCTGTGCCCGCTGCTGCTCTCCCATCCTCACCCCCTTCCACCAAGCTGACCCAGTGGACAGTGAAGGACAGGTAGCGGCCTGTCCCGAAGCGGCTGCTCCAGGAGTCCATGGTGACGTGGACCCTTTCACCAACCGCGTGCTCCAGCCCTCGCTCCACATTGGCCATCACAAAGCGGTGCAGTGCAGGAATGGCCTTGCGGGCAAAGAAGTGTCTGCTGGGGAGCTGCCAGTCTGGGGCTGTGCAAGCAAGCAGCGCACGAATGTCGCTCCCCTCCTGCACGAGCGTGTACGGCAGGAGTTGGGAGCACATGGCCCGTGCCAGCAAGCCGTTCAGCTGCCGCACGCGACGGCTGCTGGGAGGCAGTGCCCTAACCACCCCCTGGAAGGACTCGCTCAAAAGGCTCTGGCGTGGCCTTTTGCTGACACGGGAATCAGCAGACACAGCAGAGGAGGCCACTGAGGACTGGCTGCCAGAACAGGCCTCAGTGTCGGCGGCAGGAGTTGCAGAGGGGGGAGGAGCAGTGCGTTTCCGCACTCCTGCTGGTGCTGCTGGAGGAGCAGGAGGGCGGGTGGCTGCTGTTGCTGCTGCTGCTGCTGAAGGCTGTGCAGTGATGGGTGTGGTGCCACTGCCAGCAGCAGATGCCTTCAGCCTCTGGAACTCCTCATGCTGGTGGAAATGTTTAGCCGCAAGGTGGTTGATGAGCGAGCTGGTGCTGAACTTTAAGGGGTCTGCACCTCTGCTCAACTTCCGCTGACAGTGGTTGCAAGTGGCGTACTTGCTGTACACAGTGGGCATGGTGAAAAACCGCCAGATTGGTGACAGAAACTTCCCCCTACGGCATGGAAGCGCTGCTGCCTGTCTCCCTGTGGTGGTTGGGGGGGGGGCTTGGGTGCGGCTGGGGGTGGTACTGGCTGATGCTGCTGCTGCTGCTGCTGAGCCTGAGACACCAGCAGGCTGTGGGACGCTGCCAATGCTTGCAATGATGCGCCTCCTTGCAAGGCCCACAAGCGCATCCTCCTCCTCCTCCTCAGAGCTGCTGAGGACGACATCCCCTGGAGGTGGTGGCACCCAGTCTCTGTCTGTCACCGGGTCATCATCATCCTCCCCCTCCTGAAACATGTCCTGCTGGGATGAGGACCCCCCAAACTCCTCTCCTGATGCATGGATGGGCTGCTTGACTGTCGCCACAGTCTTGCTGTCCAATCCCTCATCCCCCAAAGTGCCCATCAGCATCTCCTCCTCAAGATCGCCAACAACAGCAGACAATTTACTCATGATGCCTGGGGTCAAAAGACTGCTGAATGACAGGTCGGCGAGTGACGGTGAACTGGCCTCCTCCCCAGACCCTGCTGGGCGGCTGCTGCGAACAGGGGTGGTGGTGGTGGTGAGGGTGGAGGCCTCGGATGCAGAGCTGATGGCGGGCTGCTCATCCTCCGTCATGAGTTGCACCACAGTGTCTGCATCCTTTTCCTCAATGGGACGTTTCCGACCCGGCTGGAGGAAAATGGGAGCAGGTGCTACACGCTGCTGCTGCTGTGTCTCTGCAGCGTGAGTTGCAGATGCTCCTGCTGGGCGGCGCCCAAGGCGTCCACGGCCAGTGGCTATGGGAGGAATGTTAGCCACTGACGCTGCTGCTGCTGCTGCGGAACTGTGCATGGTGGCGCGCCCGCGGCCGCGGCTTGCCACAATGCTGCTCCCTCTCCTCCTGATTCCCTTGCTGCCCTTCCCCTTGCCCAAACCGCGCTGGCTGCCACTTCCAGACATCTTAAATGTTTTGGGCGTATAGACAAAAGTTTTGTAAAAGGGCGGGTGAAAAGTGGGGTACTTTAATGGAGTGGGTTGGTTGGTGAGGTGACTGAGTGAGTGTCCCCTAGTACAGTAAGTAAGTAGTAACAGTCAGGAAGTACAACTAGCAGTTACAATAATCAGTAGTAATCACAAGTAAATTTAGTGTGTGAACACAGTGACTGAGTGTCCTAGACTCCTAGTACAGTAAGAGTAAGTAGTAACAGTAAGTAGAACTAACTAATTACAATAATCAATCAGCGATCAGAAGGAAATGGAGTGTGGGTGTGTGTACACTCAGACAGTGAGTGCACGCACGCAGGAGCTAGTAGCCTATGAACACAGTGACTGAGTGTCCTAGACTCCTAGTACAGTAAGAGTAAGTAGTAACAGTAAGTAGAACTAACTAATTACAATAATCAATCAGCGATCAGAAGGAAATGGAGTGTGGGTGTGTGTACACTCAGACAGTGAGTGCACGCACGCAGGAGCTAGTAGCCTATGAACACAGTGACTGAGTGTCCTAGACTCCTAGTACAGTAAGAGTAAGTAGTAACAGTAAGTACAACTAACTAATTACGATAATCAATCAGCGATCAGAAGGAAATGGAGTGTGGGTGTGTGTACACTCAGACAGTGAGTGCACGCACGCAGGAGCTAGTAGCCTATGAACACAGTGACTGAGTGTCCTAGACTCCTAGTACAGTAAGAGTAAGTAGTAACAGTAAGTAGAACTAACTAATTACAATAATCAATCAGCGATCAGAAGGAAATGGAGTGTGGGTGTGTGTACACTCAGACAGTGAGTGCACGCACGCAGGAGCTAGTAGCCTATGGACAGTGACTGAGTGTCCTAGACTACTAGTACAGTAAGAGTAAGTAGTAACAGTAAGTAGAACTAACTAATTACGATAATCAATCAGCGATCAGAAGGAAATAGAGTGTGTGTTGTGTGTGTACACTCAGACAGTGAGTGCAGTGCGCACACGCAGGAGCTAGTAGCCTATATGAACAGTGACAGTGAGTGTCCCTACGGGTACAGTAAGAGTAAGTAGTAAGTAAGTACAACTAACTAACAATAATCTATCAGTAATCAGAAGGAAATAGAGTGTGTGTACACACAGACAGTGAGTGAGTGCACACACGCAGGAGCTAGCTAGTAGCCTATAAACAGTGACAGTCAGTGAGTGTCCTACTCCTAGTACAGTATAACTACAATACTATTAGTAAAGGACAGCAGAAATACTGGTATAGATGAGAGAAATAAACAGAGGACAGCTGCCCACAGAGGCAAGGCCCCCCTGAAGCCTAAACCTGTAAGCTTGCAGCAGCTGCCTGTCTCTAATGTAACACACAAGCTACTAACTAAAATACAATGTCTATCTAACTAACAACAATATAGGTGTATATGGCAGGTGTAGGTGAGCAAAAACGCTAGGTAAATGATCACAATAGAGCACTTGCTAAGCCAAAGCACAAAGGAGCAACTCTCTCTCTGTACAAGTCTCAGGCAAGCATGGAGAAACGGAACATGGCGGCCGCTATTTATAGGGTAGGGGCTGGCCAGGGTCCCCCTCTGTGATTGGCTGCCGTCAGAGGGCCTGGGAGCCCTCTGATTGGCTCTAAGGACATCAATCTGGGCTATGACGCTATTCGAGCTCGGTACCGAGCTCGAATAGCGCCGAGTTGCTCGAATAGCTCGAATAGTGAATGGGCTATTCGAGTGTACTCGGATAGCCCATTCGAATAGCTTCAGCTATTCGGAGCTCGAATACCGAGCTCGAATAGCTGAAAAAGAGCTCGAATATTCGAGCTACTCGAATATTCGAGCTCTGCTGAGCACCACTGATAGTCACCACTACAATGGTACAACCAACCAGAATCAGTATGTAAATGACCGGACCTGATGGGGAACTGCAGGGCCTGTCCACACAGAGTCACACCCTCCCATCTCATTGGCCAGCAGGTCATGATGTCATCATAACAATAGACATATAAGAAAAACATCCATAAAACTGATCGGAAACTGTAACGATCGGTGTAACACAGAGAGGGTCTGATTACCGGTGATCTGCAGTATCACCGAGAATGCAGAATATACCCGATTATTGATGATCTGCAGTATCACCGATAATCAGATATATCTCTAACCTCTGGACACCTGGGTAATAAGAGTGTTTGGTACAACAGTAATACTTTGAGGACTGCACCTGAGGAGCAGGTGCACAGCAGTAAGGCGTACTGCACAGTAACACGTTCCTTCCGCAAGCCTGAGACTCTCTCTCGAGGGAGGGGTTAGGCTAGGAGTAGGAAGGACAGAGTGTGAGTGACACCAAGGAAGGGTGTCACCCACAGGTCTGTGAGCTATCTCTTGACTGAGGAGATAGCTCTCGAGGTCGGACAGGCCAGGTCGGCAACAGACAGACAGATCAGGGACAGAGACAGGAGACAGATGCGGAATCCTAAGACAAGCAGCGATTGGCAACAGAGAATCAGATATAGCGAAGTACCTAATCAGAGATCAGAAGAGTAGTCAGGAAAGCAGAAGGTCATAACAAATAATCAACAATGCCTAGTCTTGGGTGTGAGCTCCTTGATCATCAACACCCTGGAACTGGTCTGAGTATAACTAGATGGTAAAGCTAATTCCTAGTCTGAGGTGTGAGGTCCCTGGTCATCAACACCCAGGAACTGGTCTAAATAATAACACAGATAATATAGTTTTCCCTAGACTGAGGTGTGAGGTCCTTGATCATCAACACCCAGGAACTGGTCTAGATAATAACACAGATAATATCACAGATACTGACAAGGTCTGAGTGCTACCACGTAGTGATCGCAACGCCAGACTCCAGAGAAATGACCAGCACCCAGTATATATACCATAGCGCTCACCAGCGCCACCCCTAAGTGCTGGACCAATGAAACCTGATAGAATTGTCAGCTGATCGGCTAGATCAGCTGACACCCTTCTGACTGTCATAAAGGCTCTGCCTCTCAGCGCGTGCGTGTCCTTCTGAACCTGTGTGGACTATCAGTCCCAGCCACACCAGACATGCGCTGCAATGCATCTGCTGGTTTGAACGCGGGGCCAGCCGCACCGCTGTCAGAGCATGCGGCGGTTTCCCCGCGTTCAGCCATACTGCTAGTGGTAGGCCCATGTGTGCAAACCGCCGCGTCGGACGCGGAATCCGCCGCCTTGTTCACTGGGCATGCGGCGGTTTCTCCGCGCTCCGTCAGGCCAGTGGATGCAGGCCCATGTGCGCAAGCTGCCTTGTTGAACGCGGAATCAGCCGCCTTACTCTGAGTACTCGCGGCGGCTTTTCCGCGTTTTCTCACAGAAACACTCAATATTTACCTAAAAGGTCCCAGGCTGTGGGTATGGACTTCCTGAAGCAAAAGGGTGACGTATGTAAAGCGTAAAAATATCAAAGATCACCCCTCTCCAGAACAGCTGCAGATATGTTAGGGCTGGCACTAGGCATTGCAGCAGCGCTGTGTGCAGCAATTTGCAGGGCGATGGCGCTCGCATTTCAGTAAACTGTACAGCGTTTAGCGATTCATTTAAAAAAAATAAACTTCATTATACTCATCAGGTGTCCGGATGTCCGGCATCCATCCATAGCCCCGCCCCCTTAAGGAAGAGGTCATGGGTGTCTCTCTAGGACCAATCAGAGAAGCGCCTGCGACCCTCTCCTTAAGGGCCCGTTTCCACTGTTGCGACGCGATTTCGCCGGCATCCCGACGCTTGTAAAAACGCATGCGGATGCGTTTCCGCATGCGTTTTTACCCGCGATTTCGCGTGTGATTTCGCGTGGCAGGGTGCCATGCGAAATTAACCATGACTCTGCCAGGGCAAAATAACATTGAAAAAGGTGCGAAATCGCACGCGAATCGTGGGAAAAAAACGCATGTAAAAAACGCTTTTCCTATTAAATACATTAGCGGCGATTCGCATGGATTCCCGACGCAGGCGAATTCTGTGGGTCCCGTCGTGCAGATTTGGCCCGCCGCCAAATCGCTCCCGCACGCCGCACATATGGAAACAGCCCCGGCCACTTCAATGTATGAAGCGAATCCGCATGTCGGCGCCGCATGCGGATTCGCTATGGTGGAAACGAGCCCTTAGGGACAGAAGCAGGAAATACGGACACCCGGGCCGATATGCAGTTAACTTTTTCTCCTAAACGTTCTCCTATGAGATACATTTTTATTTTCTCTTTAACCACTTGAGGACTCAGCCTTTACCCCCCCTTAAGGACCAGCGCTGTTTTTTCCATTCAGACCACTGCAGCTTTAACGGTTTATTGCTCGCTCATACAACCTACCACCTAAATGAATTTTGGCTCCTTTTCTTCTCACTAATACAGCTTTCTTTTGATGCTATTTGATTGCTGCTGCGAGTTTTACTTTTTATTATATTCATCAAAAAAGACATGAATTTTGGCAAAAAAATGATTTTTTTAACTTTCTGTGCTGACATTTTTCAAATAAAGTAAAATTTCTGTATACATGCAGCGCGAAAAATGTGGACAAACATGTTTTTGATGAAAAAAAACCCATTCAGTGTATATTTATTGGTTTGGGTAAAAGTTATAGCGTTTACAAACTATGGTGCAAAAAGTGAATTTTCCCATTTTTAAGCATCTCTGACTTTCCTGACTACCTGTCATGTTTCATGAGGTGCTAAAATTCCAGGATAGTATAAATACCCCACAAATAACCCCATTTTGGAAAGAAGACATCCCAAAGTATTCACTGAGAGGCATAGTGAGTTCATAGAAGATTTTATTTTTTGTCACAAGTTAGCGGAAAATGACAGTTTGTCACAAAAAAAAAAAAAAAAAAAAGGTTTCCATTTCTGCTAACTTGTAACAAAAAAAAATGAAATCTGCCATGGACTCAACATGCCCCTCAATGAATACCTTGAAGTGTCTATTTTTCAAAATGGGGTCATTTATGGGGTGTGTTTACTGTCCTGGCATTTTGGGGGGTGCGGAATTGTAAGCACCCCTGTAAAGCCTAAAAGTAGTCATTGCACTGTGGGCCTCTTAGCGCAGTTTGGCTGCAAAAAAGTGTCACACATATGGTATCGCTATACTCGGGAGAAGTAGTACAATGTGTTTTGGGGTGTATTTTTACACATACCCATGCTGGGTGGGAGAAATATCTCTGCAAATGACAATTTTTTGATTTTTTTACACACAATTGTCCATTTACAGAGTTATTTCTCCCACTCAGCATGGGTATGTATAAAAATACACCCCAAAACACATTGTACTACTTCTCCTGAGTACGGCGATACCACATGTGTGGCACTTTTTTGCACCCTAACTGCGCTAAGGGGCCCAAAGTCCAATGAGTACCTTTAGGATTTCACAGGTCATTTTGAGACATTTGGTTTCAAGACTACTCCTCACGGTTTAGGGCCCCTAAAATGCCAGGGCAGTATAGGAACCCCACAAATGACCCCATTTTACAAAGAAGACACCCCAAGGTACTCAATTAGGAGTATGGTGAGTTCATAGAAGATTTTACTTTTTGTCACAAGTTAGCGGAAAATGATTGTTATTGGGTTTTTTTTACCAAGTGTCATTTTCCGCTAACTTGTGACAAAAAATAAAATCTTCTATGAACTCACCATACTCCTAACGGAATACCTTGGGATGTCCTCTTTGTAAAATGGGGTCATTTGTGGGGTTCCTATACTGCTCTGGCATTTTAGGGGCCCTAAACCGTGAGTAGTAGTCTTGAAACCAAATGTTTCAAAATGACCTGTGAAATGCTAAAGGTACTCATTGGACTCTGGGCCCCTTAGCGCAGTTAGGGTGCAAAAAAGTGCCACACATGTGGTATCGCCGTACTCGGGAGAAGTAGTACAATGTGTTTTGGGGTGTATTTTTACACATACCCATATTGGGTGGGAGAAATACCTCTGTAAATGACAATTTTTTGATTTCTTTACACACAATTGTCAATTTACAGAGATATTTCTCCCACCCAATATGGGTATGTGTAAAAATACACCCCAAAACACATAATACTACTTCTCCTGAGTACGGCGGTACCACATGTGTGGCACTTTTTTGCATCCTAACTGCGCTAAGGGGCCCAGAGTCCAATGAGTACCGTTAGCATTTCACAGGTCATTTTGAGAAATTTGGTTTCAAGACTACTCCTCACGGTTTAGGGCCCCTAAAATGCCAGGGCAGTATAGGAACCCCACAAATGACCCCATTTTAGAAAGAAGACACCCCAAGGTACTCAATTAGGAGTATGGTGAGTTCATAGAAGATTTTACTTTTTGTCACAAGTTAGCGGAAAATGATTGTTATTGGTTTTTTTTACCAAGTGTCATTTTCCGCTAACTTGTGACAAAAAATAAAATCTTCTATGAACTCACCATACTCCTAACGGAATACCTTGGGATGTCCTCTTTGTAAAATGGGGTCATTTGTGGGGTTCCTATACTGCTCTGGCATTTTAGGGGCCCTAAACCGTGAGGAGTAGTCTTGAAACCAAATGTTTCAAAATGACCTGTGAAATGCTAAAGGTACTCATTGGACTCTGGGCCCCTTAGCGCAGTTAGGGTGCAAAAAAGTGCCACACATGTGGTATCGCCGTACTCGGGAGAAGTAGTACAATGTGTTTTGGGGTGTATTTTTACACATACCCATATTGGGTGGGAGAAATACCTCTGTAAATGACAATTTTTTGATTTCTTTACACACAATTGTCAATTTACAGAGATATTTCTCCCACCCAATATGGGTATGTGTAAAAATACACCCCAAAACACATAATACTACTTCTCCTGAGTACGGCGGTACCACATGTGTGGCACTTTTTTGCATCCTAACTGCGCTAAGGGGCCCAGAGTCCAATGAGTACCGTTAGCATTTCACAGGTCATTTTGAGAAGTTTGGTTTCAAGACTACTCCTCACGGTTTAGGGCCCCTAAAATGCCAGAGCAGTATAGGAACCCCACAAATGACCCCATTTTACAAAGAGGACATCCCAAGGTATTCCGTTAGGAGTATGGTGAGTTCATAGAAGATTTTATTTTTTGTCACAAGTTAGCGGAAAATGACACTTGGTAAAAAAACCCATTAACAATCATTTTCCGCTAACTTGTGACAAAAAGTAAAATCTTCTATGAACTCACCATACTCCTAATTGAGTACCTTGGGGTGTCTTCTTTCTAAAATGGGGTCATTTGTGGGGTTCCTATACTGCTCTGGCATTTTAGGGGCCCTAAACCGTGAGGAGTAGTCTTGAAACCAAATGTTTCAAAATGACCTGTGAAATGCTAAAGGTACTCATTGGACTCTGGGCCCCTTAGCGCAGTTAGGGTGCAAAAAAGGGCCACACATGTGGTATCGCCGTACTCGGGAGAAGTAGTACAATGTGTTTTGGGGTGTATTTTTACACATACCCATATTGGGTGGGAGAAATATCTCTGTAAATGACAATTTTTTGATTTCTTTACACACAATTGTCCATTTACAGAGATATTTCTCCCACCCAATATGGGTATGTGTAAAAATACACCCCAAAACACATTGTACTACTTCTCCCGAGTACAGCGATACCACATTTGTGGCACTTTTTTGCACCCTAACTGCGCTAAGGGGCCCAGAGTCCAATGAGTACCGTTACCATTTCACAGGTCATTTTGAGAAATTTGGTTTCAAGACTACTCCTCACGGTTTAGGGCCCCTAAAATTCCAGAGCAGTATAGGAACCCCACAAATGACCCCATTTTACAAAGAGGACATCCCAAGGTATTCCGTTAGGAGTATGGTGAGTTCATAGAAGATTTTATTTTTTGTCACAAGTTAGCGGAAAATGACACTTGGTAAAAAAACCCATTAACAATCATTTTCCGCTAACTTGTGACAAAAAGTAAAATCTTCTATGAACTCACCATACTCCTAATTGAGTACCTTGGGGTGTCTTCTTTCTAAAATGGGGTCATTTGTGGGGTTCCTATACTGCCCTGGCATTTTAGGGGCCCTAAACCGTGAGGAGTAGTCTTGAAACCAAATTTCTCAAAATGACCTGTGAAATGCTAACGGTACTCATTGGACTCTGGGCCCCTTAGCGCAGTTAGGATGCAAAAAAGTGCCACACATGTGGTACCGCCGTACTCAGGAGAAGTAGTATTATGTGTTTTGGGGTGTATTTTTACACATACCCATATTGGGTGGGAGAAATATCTCTGTAAATTGACAATTGTGTGTAAAGAAATCAAAAAATTGTCATTTACAGAGGTATTTCTCCCACCCAATATGGGTATGTGTAAAAATACACCCCAAAACACATTGGTCTACTTCTCCCGGGTACGGCGATAGCACGTGTGGCACTTTTTTGCAGCCTAACTGCGCTAAGGGGCCCAACGTGCAATGACTACCTTTGGGCTTTACAGGGGTGCTCACAATTTAGCCCCCCCCCCCACATGACAGGACAGTTAACAAACCCCACAAATGACCCCATTTTAAAAATAAGACACCACAAAGTATTCCATGAGGGGCATGGTGAGTTTATAAAAAAAATTCTTTTTTGTCACAAGTTAGCAGAAAAGGATACTTTGTGAAAAAAAACAAAAAACAACAATTTATGCTAACTTGTGACAAAAAACAAAATCTTCTATGAACTCACCATGCACCTCACGGAATACTTTGGGGTGTCCTCTTTCCAAAATGGGGTCATTTGTGGGGTCTGTCCTGGCATTTTAGGGCCTCTGCAATCATTACATGTATGGCCAGTATTTCTGCTATACTCCTTATATTGGGCATACAGGTAGTGCATTCTGGGCTGAAAGGAAAAATGAATGGCAAACATCCCTTCATTCGCATCGATCAATGTGGATGAACAAATATCTGCCAAAAAATGTGAAACAAAAAGAAAAGAAAGAGAGACATAGGAGCTGCCACCCCAAAAATCCAAACCCACCAGCTCGTATGCCCAGGCAATCCTGATTTATTCATCCACATTGATCGATGTGAATGGAGAAATCATTGCTTGAGTTCTTTTTTGATACAAAGTGCTTGCCAAAGCATATGAATCCCCAACACCACACCTTGGCCCATATGCCTCGGCAAACATATCTTTTTTACTGTGGAGGAGAAATCTCGTCCTACAGCGCTGCATGCACCGATTTTGTGTAACCTGACAGAAGCGCAATGCTTCTGTCAGGATGCACCATCAGTGCTGCAGCTGATTGGTCGGTCGGTCGGTCTGGATAGAAAAAAGAGAGAAGAAAAACGAAAAAAACAAAACAAAAAGGAGGGGAAGGCGTCCGCCTGGACATAGGAGCTGCCACCCCAAAAATCCAAACCCACCAGCTCGTATGCCCAGGCAATCCTGATTTATTCATCCACATTGATCGATGTGAATGGAGAAATCATTGCTTGAGTTCTTTTTTGATACAAAGTGCTTGCCAAAGCATATGAATCCCCAACACCACACCTTGGCCCATATGCCTCGGCAAACGTATCTTTTTTACTGTGGAGGAGAAATCTCGTCCTACAGCGCTGCATGCACCGATTTTGTGTAACCTGACAGAAGCGCAATGCTTCTGTCAGGATGCACCATCAGTGCTGCAGCTGATTGGTCGGTCGGTCGGTCGGTCTGGATAGAAAAAAGAGAGAAGAAAAACGAAAAAAACAAAACAAAAAGGAGGGGAAGGCGTCCGCCTGGACATAGGAGCTGCCACCCCAAAAATCCAAACCCACCAGCTCGTATGCCCAGGCAATCCTGATTTATTCATCCACATTGATCGATGTGAATGGAGAAATCATTGCTTGAGTTCTTTTTTGATACAAAGTGCTTGCCAAAGCATATGAATCCCCAACACCACACCTTGGCCCATATGCCTCGGCAAACGTATCTTTTTTACTGTGGAGGAGAAATCTCGTCCTACAGCGCTGCATGCACCGATTTTGTGTAACCTGACAGAAGCGCAATGCTTCTGTCAGGATGCATCATCAGTGCTGCAGCTGATTGGTCGGTTGGAAAAAAAGAGAGAAGAAAAAAAAAAAAAAAAAAAAAAAAAAAGCAAGCAAGCAGCAAAGCGCTTCAATAACATTAACTTTTTAAACTTTATTAAATATGTTCAAACCAAACAATAACATTGGTAACCAAATATTAACTTTTTTGCTTACCTGTTTTTTTTTTTTTTGTTTTTTTTTACCTGCGAGCTGAGGATAAACTTCTCCTCCCCCATGGGTCAATGTGCAAAGTGCAAATCGCACAGATATGTGGCGAAGTACATTATGCATTCTGTCCCAAGTGAAAGGAGAGGTTTCTGGCAGGCCAGTGTATTTGGATCTCTCAAAACCTGATGTTTGGGTTCACACTGCATACTGGCCTATCCGGTCGGTCGAGCCCGCCGCACCGTCTCGCCCAAAATAGATCTTCAGGGAATACCACAAGAGTAGCATTCGGCCTAGTAATTAACTGCGTCGCCGTAGACTAACATGACTTCCGGGCCGACCCAAATTGCCGCAGAAGCCACGCAGTAACGTAGGCATGCACTAGCGTTAAGTCAAGCACTTCCGGCGTAGGGGGGGACCGCAAAGTGTGACTTTTGCTAGGCAATTTGCCCTAACGCATCGCGCCAGTGTGAAATAGCACTGAGAGACCCTTGTGTGCCTACTGCTGTGTCTGTAGTTCCCTAGGTTCTAAAAGTGTGCCTTCTCATGGTACCTCTCATAACACTCCCCTAGGCATAGGCCAGGCTGGTCAGGACAGCGGGGACAGTAAACGGGGGTGTCATGCCTTATTCCAGCCTTGCTGCAGACACGACATCTTTTTCTGGGGTTGCGTTGAGTTGGGGTACTGGGAATCGGGTAGGCGTAATGCCTTCCATGCAGCCGGCTAGTTGCATTTGGGGGTTGGGCTCTGTCACCTTCTGGATAGAGGAGTGCCGAAACAATGTCTTCCTGGAATTGAAGGAAAGATCCAGTTCTCCCAGCCTTACTGTAGAGAACAAAGCTGTTGTACATCGCCAATTGAATTAAATACACAGACACTTTCTTATACCAGCGTCTGGTTTTCCGGGAAATTAAATAGGGCCCTAACATCTGGTCATTGAAGTCCACCCCTCCCATGTTGGCATTATAGCTGTGGACGGCGAGGGGCTTTTCAATGACCTCTGTTGCCCGTGTAATTTGTACTGTCGTGTCTGTGTGAATGGTAGACAGAAGGTAAACGTCCCTCTTGTCCTTCCATTTCACCGAGAGCAAGTCATCGGTACACAAGGCGGCCCTCTCCCCCCGTTGAAGTCTGGTGTTAACGAGCTGTTGGGGGAAGCCCCGGCGACTAGGCCGCACGGTGCCACAGCATCGGATTCCTTCTAACTTTAAGTGCTGAAAGAGGGCCACACTTGTGTAAAAGTTGTCCACATAAAGATGGTACCCCTTCTGGAACAAGGGTGACACCAAGTCCCACACAATCTTTCCACTGCTCCCCAGGTAGTCAGGACATCCGACCGGCTCCAATTTTGAGTCTTTTCCCTCATAGACCCTAAAACGAGATGTATAGCCTGTGGCCCTATCACAGAGCTTATACAGTTTCACCCCATACCGGGCGCGCTTGCTTGGGATGTACTGTTTGATGCCAAGGCGCCCGGTAAAATGTACGAGGGACTCATCTACACAGATGTTCTGTTCAGGGGTATAAGCATCTGCAAATGTGGATGACAGGTGGTCTATGAGGGGCCGAATTTTGTGGAGCCGGTCATAAGCTGGGTGGTCTCTTTCATGACAGGTGTCGTTGTCATTGAAATGCAGGAAGCGCAGGATGATCTCAAATCGCGTCCTGGACATGGCAGCAGAGAACACGGGCATGTTATGTATTTGGCGTGTAGACCAATAAGAGCGCAATACATTTTTTTTAGTAATACCCATGTTGAGGAGAAGGCCCAAAAAAATTTTAAGTTCGGAAACTTGGAGTGGTTTCCACCGAAAAGGCTGGGCGTGGCAGCTTTTCGGATGGGCGGTTATAAATTGTGTGGCATATAGGTTGGTCTCAGCCACAATTAAGTCAAGGAGATCCTGGGTGAGGAACAGTTCAAAAAAGTCTAGGGCCGATCCTAGTTCAAATGTCTCCACCTGGACTCCAGACTGGGCGGTGAAAGGGGGCAGTATGGGTGCGGCGGGATCAGGGGAATGCCAATCAGGGTTTGCCAGCACCTCTGGAAAACCAATGGGAGTACGGGCCCGTCTACTTGGTGGCTGCGGATCGGATCTTAATTCACGTACCACCGAACCAGTTTCTACTTCCACTTCATCAGGGTCTTCTGCGGAAGTACTGGTGTTGATAGGCCCAGGAGATGCTGCGCTGCTGGTGCATGCCTCACCAAGAAAAATCAGATCAGCGCCACTCTGCTGCCCTTGAGACTGATCTTCCGCCACCTGCAGTCCAGTGACATGGGGTGTGGTACGCCTGGCTCTAGCCGGGACCTCAACCTCGTCATCGGAACTATCGGTCTGAGAGCCACTGCTGTCTACAGGATCGTACTCTGAACCCGAAGATTCGTCGAATAAGTCGACCCAATCATCCTCATCCGACTGGTCCATGTACCTGTAGATGTCTTCATTGGAAAACCTCTTTTTTGCCATGGTGGCCTGCTAAATTTAGGAGGTATTCCTCTGAGACTACCCAGGAAAAGAGCACCTACCTAGCGAAAGGGAGTACTTGAGAGGTAGAAAGCTGTGGTCACTGAGTTTAGATAAAAAAAATCAAAACTGATGTTTACAGTGCCACAGCTTGTGTACAGTGTTTTTTGCAGTGATCAGAAAAAAGAAATTTCTGTCACTGCGGTGGGGCGGGCTGAACGCAGTGCAGGCGAACGATCAGGTCTGATCGGGCAAACACTGCGTTTTTTTGTGGATCCTAGAGACCCTAATATAGATCTGACTGTGATCACTAATAATCACTTACAGATACTATATAGTACCAATGCTGATTAGCGACAGTGATGACGCTAATTAGTGACTGTGGTGCAGTGGGCTGAGCACTAACTGACACTAACAACCCTTTTGCTTAGATAACTGGCCTAACTGTTTGTTACCACTAGTGATACTAAAATTTTTTTTAGATCACTAGGACAGTGATAGTGATGGTGATGGTGAGGGGGGGGGGGGGGGGGGGGGGTTGGGGATCAGAGAGCAATCACAAATAATCAAAAACAATCACGAGACAATTACAACACAATTACAGCAATCGGCGCAATCAAAGCCAATCACGGACCAATTGAATCCAATAACGTGACAATCAAAAACCAATTACGTGACAATTGAAGCCAATCACACGACAATCGATACTAATCACAGGGCAAAACAGCCAATCAGTGGGCAATTGGCACAATCAAAACCAATTACGGACAATTGAAGCCAATCACGCGACAATCGAAGCCCAATTACGTGACAATCGAAGCCAATCACACGACAATCGATGCCAATCACAGTGCAATTGAGACAATTGTAGCCAAACAAAGCACAATCAAGCCTTACAGACAGGAGATAAGATACACAATGGCAGGGGGGAGAATATACGCAATCAATGAACTAGGACGGTGTGGGGAGGATCGGAAGGGGTGGGGGGTGATCAGATACCCCTAAGGGGTAGTTGGGGGTCTAATCTGATGGATAGGAGTGACAGGTGGTGATAGATGGGTTATTGACGGGTGATAAGTGGGTGTTTACAGGGAAAAACAGATGTAAACAATGGACTGCTGATGTGATCAGGGGGGGGGGGTGTCTCGGAGGGATCTGAAAGGGTGGGTGGGTGATCAGAAGCCCCTAATGGGCAGTTGGGGGTCTGATCTGATGGGGGGCAGTGGCAGGTGGTGACAAGGGATGATTGACAGGTGACGGATAGGTGATTGACAGCTGATCAGCGGGCAATTACAGGGAAGATAGATGCAGTATACGGGGGGGGGGGGGGAGATCTGAAGGGGTGGGGGGTGATCAGATACCCCTAAGGGGCAGTTGGGGGTCTGATCTAATGGGGGGCAGTGACAGGTGGTGACAAGGGATGATTGACAGGTGACTGATAGGTGATTGGCAGCTGATCACTGGGGAGATAGACAGATGCAGGGGAGATAGATAGGTTCAGTATACAGAGGGGGGGGGGGGGGGTCGGGGGGAGATCTGGAGGTGTGGGGGTGATCAGATACCCCTAAGGGGTAGTTGGGGGTCTGCTCTGATGGATAGAAGTGACAGGTGGTGACAGGGATTTATTGATGGGTGATATGGGGGGTGGTTAGGTCTGATCTGCGTGCTGCAGGGGGGTACAGGGGGGTGTCTGATGGGTGCTGCGGGTGATCGGGGGGTCTGTGGGGCTCCTAATGTGTGTGTGTGTGCACTCTTACTGTGCCTGCTCTCCTCGCTGGTGGTCGATCGCTAAGTGTGACCACCAGCGGGAGGCAGGCAGTATAATACAGTTTGTTACGTAAACAAACTGTATTATACTCATTCTATTGGGCAAATTGAATGTTAACAGCCCGCCGGCGCTGCTGATTGGCCGGCGGGCTGAAGTCACATGGGGGCCGAAGAGTGTGACGTAGCGATCCCGCGGCTACAGCCGCGCGATCGCTCGTTAATCAGGCTGCAGCCGGCGACGCAGTACTGCGTCGCTGGTCCTGCAGCTGCCACTTTGCCGACGCACGGTATAAGCGTGCGGTCGGCAAGTGGTTAAAACATGTGACGTTGATGGTTAGTGTTGGACGGCTGTTACCCAATAAATTATACCTTTACGTATTCTAATCTTATACCTCTACGTATTCTAATCTAAGCTTAAAATCCTTATGTGCTCTAACTCTATGCCATAACTTTTCCCCCAAACCATGTTAGCATGTACCTCACATATCCATTGCCTTTTCAGTATCTTGTGTATTGCCAACCTGCAGTCACTTCACACTTAAAGCAGAATATAACCCTGCATTTTAACTTTGCTCTAAAACTTATTTACGGCATATTATATGCAAAAAGCATTTTTTTTTACTAGACCAGCATTGGAAGGGTTAAACACAGAGGTTTAAAGTTCGGTGGAGAGATATGCAGAAGCTCAGATTGTTACATTCTATTTAGTTATATGTATCTATTGAGAAATGTTACACACTCTTTGGCTGTCCTCCAACTTCTTCTCAGTCAGAGAGATGAGTCACATTCAACACTTAGATACATTTATGTAAACAAAATGTATCTATGTCAATTCGGATGCGTCTGCAGAAATCTCCAAGAACTTTAAAGCACTGTGTAACCCTTCCAATGCTGGTCTACTAAAAAAAAAATGCTGGTTGCATATAATATACTGTAAATAATGTTTTAGAGCAAAGTTGAAATGCAGGGTTATATTCCGCTTTAGGTTATCCATAAACTATACAATATTTTTTCCCAATTAGATGATAGATTTGACAAAACATCACAGCGTTTGTTTCGCATTCGACCCATGGGTGACACTCCATGATTGGGATAGGTGGTTTTTGCCCTGATCAGCCTGCAATCTCTGACATAAAGTCGATTGCAGGTCGATTAGGAGTCCAACATCACCGCTTTTGACTAGTGTATGGGTAGCTTTAGTATCTGGCAGCAAAGTTCAATCAGTGCTGTACAAATGTCTCCCAAATACACTGACTGAACCAAGCAGGTTTTCCTTGCTACCTTTGCATGGAATATCAACAACAACCACAGCACAGTACAGCGCAGGAGACATACCATGTTTCCATCTTCTATGCCCAGCATTGGTGAAGAGACTGCTTGCCTTGTTACAGTAGTGGAAATCACTTTGTGAATACTGCTACATATGCTTATATCCACAGGACAAAGAGGCAGGGGCGGTTCTAGTAACAATGAGGCCCCAGGGCAAAATTAACCTGGGGACCCCCCAACAGACACCCCCAGGCCAAAAAGCACATTAGGGGCCATTTGTTGCAGCCAAATTTCCCTCTTGTGCCCCTAAGCCAGCTGCTGCACCCCCCCCCACCCCCGAATCACATCCCAAATTAACTGTCCTCTCTGGGGCACCTCTAAAGTATTTGGTGGTGCAGCGTCTCATCTGCCGCCAGCACAAGTGAGGCCCCAGGGAGCGACAGTTAAGTTGGGGAAGGAGACAGCTTGGGGGCCCCTACAGGCTTTGGGGCGAGATAAAGTGGATCCGAGATAAACTTTTACTCATTGCATAATTGTGTTCCTTTCATATAGTTTATAGGGCATTCCTCAAGCTAAATACTTTTTTTGTTTTGTTTTAATACTCTAATTCCTTATAAACTAAACAAACCTCGCCCACAGTTTTTTCACAGTGCCTTGGCACTGTAGCAAGGTCTTCTGGGAGCTCAGTCTGGGCAGGAGGAGGAGGAGGTTACTAGCCAGAGATTTCAGAGGCAGAGGGGAGGAGGGAGGAGGAGAGGGGACTGCAATTAGACACAGGCAAGCTGATAGCATCTCCAGCTCTCAGCCTGTGATAATGTGACAAACAGAACATGGCTGCCCTCATTGTACCACAGGAATCAATAATCATAAACTTTTGAAGCTGTTTGCAGCTAGATATGCTGTGTAAACTTTAGATGAGATATATAGACAAGTTACTTGTTATAGTTAGTTTTTCATCTCGGATCTGCTTTAAGTTGCCTGGTAAAGACGTGTCATTGAGATTAAACATTAAGTTCCATCTGCTTTTGGCCAAAGTAAGTTTGGCAGAGAAGATATTTGCATTTGGCATCTTAAAAGCTTGGCCTTTGGCGTCTTCTGATGACACTAAGCTCATATGTCACACCAAAACTTACAGCTGATGCCTAAAAACATTTGTTAAATGCAGGAACTGGAAATGGAGCTGAGTACACTATAAAATCCATTCCCACTTGATATATAATTATTGTACCAGCGCTACATTCACCTCTAGCACTAAATTCTGTTCATGAAGCTCACACACTCAGAAATATGATGAGCAGCAAAGCATTAGTATTAGGATTATGTGCACTCACTACTGGTGACAAATCCATCAAACTGTCTGCTGGATCCTATCATTGTCACTGGAAGCATCAATCTCAGCTTTCAATCATTAGCGTGTTTAATGTTACAACATGCTCAGCGTTTAGCCACATTATATTATTGCCTTATGTAAGGTCAAATAAAATTAGAGAGAGAACTTAATGATGTAACCATGCAATATGAATAATTGATGCTTGAAAGGTGCAATAAGAAACATATGTACTCAAAAACCAAAAAAAGTACTAAGCAAGGTTCTAATAAAACGAATAATACAATACACAGCACCATGCTTCTGCTGTTCTGCTGGAATTCATACTGAATGCATGCTATAAAATTCCATGCATGTTAGCAATTATCCAATTCTAATATGTTGAAATAAAACAGATTTCCTAGAATGCAGCTGTGTTAGACCAAAAAATGGAGTGGGCAAATCAAAATGGTGGGCAAAGCAAAGAACTAACTTTCCATTAATGACCACCCCAGGTTTTCTGATTGGACCTGAAGCAACCATAATAAAGCTACCTGAAGCTACCATAATGTTCACCAGTGAAAATCTTGGAACAAATGGGTACGTTAACATACTAAACGTAGATTCTTACTAGGGTGCAGGTGACACTGACATGTCAATATATTCACACATTGGGCTTGATTCACTAAACGGTGATAACTCAAATATAACACCTTATCAACGATATCACACCTTATCAAAGATATCACACCTTATCAAAGTTAACACGCCTTAGCATAGCAAGCGATACGAACCGGCAGGGGCTCAGAGCAGGAAGAGTGCAATTGCCAATTAGCAGGCATAAGTTTGTAGCGCTCGCTATGCTACTCTAATAAGGTGTGTTAACTTTGATAAGGTGTGATATCTTTGATAGGGTGTGATATCGTTGATAAGGTGTGATATTTGAGTTATCACCGTTTAGTGACTCAAGCCCATTGATTGCATTTACACATCTAAGCCTTTTGACCATATGATGGCACTGCAAAGCACTGGCATTTTGGTAAAATTTAGGAACCTATTCTAGCAGCTACTCCTCAAGTAAAAATAAGTCCCTATACAATACTGCAAAGATAAGAGGAATAGAGTCAGGTGTTAATAGGTAAACTTAAAAAGTATATACTGTATATACAGTGCTGCCCATAATTATTCATACCTCTGGAAAATTTTGACTTAGTTATTTTTATTCAACCAGCAAGTATTTGTTTTTACGGAAAATGACATAGGTGTCTCCCAAAAGATAACAGAATGATATACAAGGCATTATTGTGGAAAAAAAAATTCAAAAAGTGTCCAGTCCAAAATTATTCATACCCTTCTCAATAATCAATAGAAAAGCCTTTATTGGCTATTACAGCAATCAAATGCGTCCTATAATTGCAGACCAGCTTTTTGCATGTCTCTACAGGTATTTTTGCCCATTCATCTTTAGCAATGAGCTCCAAATCCTTCAGGTTGGAGGGTCTTCTTGCCATCATCCTGATCTTTAGCTCCCTCCACAGCTTCTCAATTGGATTCAAGTCAGGACTCTGGCTGGGTCGCTTCAAAATGTTAATGTTGTTTTCTGTTAACCATTTCTTCATCACTTTTGATGTGTGTTTTGGATCATTGTCATGCTGAAATGTCCACTGGTGCCCAAGCCCAAGTTTCTCTGCAGACTGCCAGATGTTTTCGTTGAGAGTCCTCATGTATTGCTCTTTTTTCATGGTGATGTTTACTGTGATTAGGTTCCCTGGTCCATTGTCTGAAAAACACCCCCAAAGCATTAAGTTCCCACCACCATATTTGACAGTGGGGATGGTGTTCTTTGGGTTGAAGGTTTCACCTTTTTTACGCCAAATTAAGGACACATCATTGTGACCAAACAATTACATTTTTGTTTCATCTGACCATAACACAGGAGCACAGAAGTCTTCTTCTTTGTCCAGATGAGCATTTGCAAAGGCCATGCAAGCTTTTGTGTGCCTTATCTGGAGAAGTAACAAATCAAAAAGACCGCACTCACGTCAGTGGGTAAGCTGGTGCCGGGCTCCCAGGCCATCACATCCAATCATCATGAAGGAGTCCGCACACAGACTAATCGGAGCAATCACCATAAATTTATTGTCCCATCACATGTATAGATACAAGAGTCTGACCTGCATAGGCCGACGATCGTTTCGGGGCCACTCAGGGTCCCCTTTATCAAGGCGGGTAGCAGAAAAGACATATACACCTTGTCATTGCAAGAACATCACAATAAATACCCCCAAACACAAATCCCCAACCCCACCCATGGGTGTGTACATCAATCAAAAAGACGTTAAACATTTGAATGACCCAAACTGTGCCCCGTCATTGGGCCTCCTCACCTGTCAGTCAGTCCGTTCAGCCCCGCTCAGGACTCCACATGCCCACATCAGAGCGCATCCCACAAACCTCCGTCCGTGGGGTGGGTGTGGCCAATGGTCACCGGAAAGAATTGTCCACCAATCAGAGTGCCAGTACGTCACACATCACACGTACGCATAGACGCACTGTCACATGGCATGCGTACATCCAACGGGGTGCCCGCGCGCGACCTATGCGCGCATAGACGCACACCCACACGCGCGCATGCGTACAGCAAAAACCTCCTTCCGGGGCGTAGGCGTGGCCGATGGCCACCGCACGCACCATCCACCAATCAAAGTACCAATGCGTCACGCGTCACATGTACGCATAGACGCATTGTCCCATGGCATGCGTACACCCAACGGGGTGCCAGCACGTCATATATACGCATGGACGCATGCCTCCATGCACGCATGCGTACATCCCAGCTGCAAAAAGCAGTCTCCACGGGGCGCACGACAAGACGTCATACGCAACCATCATGTGGGCATCAATACAAAAAACAGCGCAGCACATTCCACGCGCATGCGTACGCCCGTCGCCATGGTGACCAATCATGCCCCTAAATGTAGCCACACACTAAAACAGACTGATGTACAACATGAATGTCTGACATCTTCCTGGTCTGGAGAGGTGATGAGAGTGCCCTGAGGGCATTCATTGAGTTTTTGAACGGCCTAGCCAGTGGTATTGTTTTCAATCCGGAATGGTCCCCGACGAGTGTCACGTTTCTGGACGTGCGTGTCATTATTGAGGACTGGGGTTTTCGCACGACCCTATATCAAAAACCCACCGATCGCAATAGCCTGCTGAGGTATTAAAGTTTTCATCCGGAGCACTTGAAAAACTCGTTGCCAGTGTCGCAGTACCTTAGGGTGCTGCGCATTTGCAATGATGTATCCGATCGAGCAGCCCAGATTTCTCTGATGACACGCAGGTTCAAGGAGAGGGGTTATCCTGAGGATGTTCTTGAGACGGCCTTGAGGAGGGCAGAGGATAGATGGCGAGGATTGAATCGACGGGACCGTAACAGTGAGACGGGAATTGCGTTTGTGCAGACGTATAGTCGTGCAGCTAAGGGAATACAGCGTATTGTGGAGACTCATTTACCTATACTGACGGCGGATAAATCTCTCCCTGATTTGGTTAAGAAAAAACCTCTGCATTCCTACAGGTCATGTCCAAGTCTTAGGGCTAGATTGGTGGAGGCTGATCCTTGGCAGAAATATGCCAAACCCCAAGTGGCGCTGTCCAAGAAAACGGGGTGCTTTAAGTGTTTCAAGTGCAATGTGTGTACAGCATTGAATACTGGAGGGTATTTTGTTCACCCCCATACTTGTCAAAGGCATAGTATTAAACAATACTTGAACTGCGATTCTGATTTCGTGGTGTATCTCTTGAAGTGTCCCTGTGGCCTCGCCTATGTGGGTAAGACCACGGGGGCGTTCAAGAAGCGATTTCAGAAGCATCGCAGTGACATTAAAATGGCACTTGAGGCAGAGGAGAAGGGTAGAAAACCAGATGCCACTAAACCAGTGGCGGTGCATTTTCTTGAGGCAGGACACAGCATGCACAGCCTGAGGGGGATGGCTATTGAACAGGTAGTGGCCCCTAGAAGAGGTGGGGATCGTAAAAAGCGTTTGCTACAAAGGGAAGCGTTTTGGATTTTCACATTGAATACTGTTAAGCCTAATGGTTTGAACAGCAATAATGGGCTGTCATGCTTTCTAGGTGAGCGATAATGTGCTATATAACCTCTTTTTTTGCAACAGGATTGTTTTTAAATGTTTTTATGATTACATATGTTTCATGTTTATGTTTCATAGGGGTTGTCACATGTACTTCGAGGGTTGTCGGATGCCCCCTTCAACATATCCTTTATATCCCTAAATGTGAATATGTATGTTTTGGTCATTTATTACCGTTTGGGCATTGGCCTGATATAAGCTTCAGCTGTGTTGCATACAGTCCGCCTGCTCTGGGGCTCTATGTGCCTGCTGAAGGGGCATCATGTCCTTTATGTGGTTCCATACTGTTTTAGTGTGTGGCTACATTTAGGGGCATGATTGGTCACCATGGCGATGGGCGTACGCATGCGCGTGGAATGTGCTGCGCTGTTTTTTGTATTGATGCCCACATGATGGTTGCGTATGACGTCTTGTCGTGCGCCCCGTGGAGACTGCTTTTTGCAGCTGGGATGTACGCATGCGTGCATGGAGGCATGCGTCCATGCGTATATATGACGTGCTGGCACCCCGTTGGGTGTACGCATGCCATGGGACAATGCGTCTATGCGTACGTGTGACGCGTGACGCATTGGTACTTTGATTGGTGGATGGTGCGTGCGGTGGCCATCGGCCACGCCTACGCCCCGGAAGGAGGTTTTTGCTGTACACATGCGCGCGTGTGGGTGTGCGTCTATGCGCGCATAGGTCGCGCGCAGGCACCCCGTTGGATGTACGCATGCCATGTGACAGTGCGTCTATGCGTACGTGTGACGCGTGACGTACTGGCACTCTGATTGGTGGACAATTCTTTCCGGTGACCATTGGCCACACCCACCCCACGGACGGAGGTTTGTGGGATGCGCTCTGATGTGGGCATGTGGAGTCCTGAGCGGGGCTGAATGGACTGACTGACAGGTGAGGAGGCCCAATGACGGGGCACAGTTTGGGTCATTCAAATGTTTAACGTCTTTTTGATTGATGTACACGCCCATGGGTGGGGTTGGGGCGTACGTACGAAAAGGGCGTCGGGAAAAAAGGGCGCGTGGTATAAACGATAAATGGAAAATATCGTTTATAGAAATATTGTGTAGAATTTCGTTTATAAATAGTGTTTTAAGAATTTATAAATCACTAAATAATGTTTATGAGATCGGCAATTCTTAAAACGTTAATCTTCCCTATTTGTGAAGTGAAACTTATATTTACGTTTATTAAAAACCCTCCCTGTACCTATCCCTAACCCCTAGACCCCCTGTTGGTGCCTAAACCTAAGACCCCCCTGTTGGTGCCTAAACCTAAGACCCCCCAGTTGGTGCCTAAACCTAAGACCCCCCAGTTGGTGCCTAAACCTAAGACCCCCCTGTTGGTGCCTAAACCTAAGACCCCCCAGTTGGTGCCTAAACCTAAGACCCCCCTGTTGGTGCCTAAACCTAAGACCCCCCTGTTGGTGCCTAAACCTAAGACCCCCCTGTTGGTGCCTAAACCTAAGACCCCCCTGTTGGTGCCTAAACCTAAGACCCCCCAGTTGGTGCCTAAACCTAAGACCCCCCTGTTGGTGCCTAAACCTAAAACCCCCTATGGATAATAATGTTTTACACACATTAATAAATAAAAAATGTAAAGAAAAAAATGTAAATTATTTTTTGGGGTGGATAATAATGTTTTAGAAATGTTTTAGAAATAGTGATTTAGTATCTTCATAAACGTTATTCGTCACGGGCTCATTTTGTAAACTTAAATCATCACAAACATAGTTATAAATCCTTAAAAATCTCCGGGCGCCGTTATAAATCCTTAAAAATCTCCGGCGCCGTTTTTTCCCTGTTCAGCGCCCATTAAACGATATTTATAATGGAAGTGAATGGGGCGCCCTTTTTGTCCACTTGTCTCATGCGCCCAAATCTACTGCTTCCGGGGTTGGGGATTTGTGTTTGGGGGTATTTATTGTGATGTTCTTGCAATGACAAGGTGTATATGTCTTTTCTGCTACCCGCCTTGATAAAGGGGACCCTGAGTGGCCCCGAAACGATCGTCGGCCTATGCAGGTCAGACTCTTGTATCTATACATGTGATGGGACAATAAATTTATGGTGATTGCTCCGATTAGTCTGTGTGCGGACTCCTTCATGATGATTTTATCTGGAGAAGTGGCGTCCTCCTTGGTCTGCATCCGTGGAACCCAGCAGTGTGCAGTGTCTGTTGGATTGTCTGCTTTGAGACATTGCCACCAGCAGAGCCCAGATTCACCAGGATGGCCTTGGTGTTGATCCCTGTTCTTTTTCACCTCTCTCACTATCCTCCTGGCCAGCACAGGTGTCACTTTTGGCTTCCGACCACATCCACTGAGATTTTCCACAGTGCGGAACATCTTGTATTTTTTAATAATACTTTCCACTGTAGCCACTGGAACTTGAAAACATTAAGAAATGGCCCTGTAGCACTTTCCTGACTTTTGAGCAGCCACTAGCCGCTGGTCTTCACTGAGCTCCTTTGTCTTAACTGTCCACAAACCAACTGCAGAGAGCTTCTGTTTTTCACCTCTTGAGTTGATTAAAACAGCTGTTTCCAATTAATCAGGGTAATTAGGATGCTTTAGAACAGCTTGGACTATTTGGAATGGTATAGAACTTTAGATTTTCCCACAGACTGTGACAGTTTGTGAAGGGTATGAATAATTTTGGACTGACACTTTTTGCTCAAATGTAAATAAAAGCTGAAAAATGTTTTTGTTCCCCACAATAATGCCTCTTGTACATCGTCTTATTATCTTTTGGGAGGCACCTACATGTATGTCATTTCCCATCAAAAAAATATAAGAAAATATACAAACTCTGTGCAGATGGTGAACTGGCTGGGAATCGAACTAGGGACCCAGCACTTCAAAGGGAGAGTATTATACACTCTGCCACTGTGACTCCTTATGTATTTATGTTATTGTCATTTTTATTCAAAGCCATCCAAACAGTTGTACTGTTCTATTTATTGAGTGAATAATTACTGTTCACTGCATAATTACTGTTCACTGCTTTTACCGCCTATGGAGGCAGCAAGGTAGTTTTGGGGATTAAGGTTAGATACGGGGTAGTTACGTTTAGGAAGGGGGTGGTTAAGGGTTAGGTACCCAGGGGGGTCATAGAGTTAGACATAGGTAGAGGGAGGGTTCAGTGTGAGAGTAGGCAGGCACGATCGCTGGGAGCAGGTAATGGCTCCTGGCAATCACGTCTCCTCCACCTCCTGGTTAGTTAGCAAGCACTGTGCAGCCAGCGCAGCCAATCACCATGCAGCTTCAGTCCCCGCATGGTGACTTGCTGGCTACAGGACACTTGCAAACTAACCAGGAATTGGAGGAGACACGAGACACGATTATGGGGAGCTGGTTATGTATAATAATGCTTCCCCTGTACTTTTTACATTAAAGCACAGGACTGCCCCAGGATGGCCCCCTTCCCAAGCTACTACAGCGGTGGGGGGTGGGGAGGGGGTGGACTATAGATATGTGAAGTATGTGCAGTCACCTACCAATTCCTGTTCCCTTTGCTGCAGTTTACCATAAAGCCTCAGACCCTGAGGGAATCCTGAAGGCAGTCAGAACTGCAGGCAAAGTGACCTTTTGGATTGGTTGGTGAGTCCACGCACAGTCCAATTTCGATTGTATATACAATCGATACATTCTGGGCTCTCATATAGAGGGCAAGGCCAGGTCACTGCCACCAATCCGCAATAAAGCGCACGAATGCACTAAGTCTAACTCTAGCTAAATCCTGTAGGAAAAAGGGTTAATTTGACAACCTTTCTAGAGATAGCAAAACTAACAATATTAATATCAAAGCAGTTATGGTAACGTCTGTACGGAGATATGAATCCGTTTGCGGAGATTTTTCAGAACAGCACTTAGACGAACGATTTTTAATCGTTTATTTAAAGAAATAATGCAAAGCAAAAATATAGCAATAGAAACAAATTGATACAGAAATTAATAAGGATAAAATGGGAAGATAGCTATTGATAGTCTGAGCAATTTGTCAAGTGACCGTGTCCTTTGCGATAATAAGTCCAACAGAAGATATGAAGTCCAGTTATGGAAAGTTCTGTGGAATAGATAGAAGTCCTTTGATAAAATGTAATGCCAATCCTTTTGATGGAATGGATGGATGGCTGGACAAAATACTCTCTCCTGTGTCCAGCAGTGTTGTTTTAACTCTTCCTCTGCCAGAGGGCGGAGTAGTAAAAGGAGATGGGTTTTGTATGCCTTCTCCTGCCCTTTGTCATGACAAGCAGAAAGAATATGCAATAACTGGAATGGTCATAACGGTCCTGCCAATAAAGCTTTTTTGGAGTTGGATTTGGATATGCCTCTGAGAGCAGGGTTAGGTTAGTCCATAGCAAAATATTGGTAAAGATTACTGATATTTTGCTATAGAAATTAAAGACCACCTCCAGCCAAAAAAAGGTCTGAATGGCAATACATATATGTAGTCTAGGCACTGTGTACAGTTAGATGAACATATAAAGTTTACATCTGGCACATCATATTGGATAGAACAGACTCACACTGCCTGCCTGGATAAAATTACTTCTCTTTTCACAGTGTGTAGGAGAGAGAAGACACTGCAGCATCTTATCATGTCTGTCTACTATAATTCTTATTTCATATGTCTGTCTGTCTGCCTAGATTAGATCACATGGACATGAGGGGTGGAGTTATGAAATCAATCCCCTAGCATTCTTTGCACCTATGGTTTGGGGCAAAAAAAGGCCCAGGACCCAATTTCACACTGGAGGCGGGGATTGCAAGACCATATGTGGAATACAGACCCTGGAGGTGAGAAAATCACACTTTATCATGTGTGAGTTTATATATCTTGGCAACTTATTAGGTTTAAAGCAAACTGTAATTTATAATATAGGTACTCTTTAGGTAGTAGAATATCTGTAATTTTACCGATATTCGACTACCACCAGTCTACCACCAGTCTCCAGCACTATTTTTGTCCTGTGCCATTTTTATAGGTACACCAAAACTTCCCAAATCAATCTGTTCCTGCTGTATATAGATGGCTTATTGCTTTCCATGGACTACAAAATATGAGAGGGATAGGCTGGACCTAGACTTTTTATAGAACATTTTAGAATGACACTAAAGACTGCCATTTTGTTGACCTAAGACAAATAATTGTCCTGTTAAAGAGACACTGAAGTGGAAAAAATATGATATAAGGATTTGTATGTGTAGTACAGCTAAGAAATAAAACATTAGGAGCAGATACATAAGTCTAATATTGTTTCCAGTTAAGAAACTTCAGTTGTTATCTATGCAAAAGAGCCTTTGAGCTCCACAACAACAAGTTGCAGAGACCTCTGTCTACTGAAGCTTTTTATCTCAAGTGTCTGTCAATGTATTGTTTTTTTTCCTGTAGATGACAGTTCAAAAGGTCATTAGCCTGCTCTGTAAAATCATTTAGAATGCTGAGTAGTGCGTAAACTGCATATATATATATATATATATATATATATATATATATATATATATATATATATATATATATATATATATATATATATGTTATATAAAAAAACTATAGAACTAAAAATAAAAATATGAGAATATTTTGTTTCCTACTAATGTTCTAGTAATTATCCGTACAACACAACTAATTCATTATATCATCATTTTTTTTGCTTCAGTGTCTCTTTAAGGTTGTCTATTCTAATATTTTTGGTGCTGTGTGGCCACTAGTGAACAAGTTAACCTTGGGGCACTATATAGAATGACCAGGGCCGGCCCGCTCATGAGGCGGGGTGAAACATTTGCCTGAGGCGGCAGATCTGGGGGGGGCGGCACCCGCCTCTCCTTGGATGCTGGGGGCCGCCCGCCGAGCTGGAGGGGTAGCTAGCAGAAAGGGGGTATTGGGCCTAGCTCCACTGTGCTCCACTGACGTAACTTCCGGCAACACCACCCACTGTATTGTAAGTGGACGGCCTTGCAGGAAGTGACGTCAGTGGAACGCACGATGGAACGCGGAAGAGGTGAGTGATTCCCCCGCCCGTTGCCTCTTAATGATATGCATGCTGGTTTAACGCTGGAGGAGCAGCGCAGATCAGGGGACCCAGGCGAGGGAGGGGGGGCTCCGACCCCACTCCCCACCGCTAGGCCCAATACCCCCTTTCTGCTAGCTACCCCTCCAGCTCGGCGGATCGGCGGACCCAGGCGAGGGAGGGGGGGTCCGACCCCCCTACCCACCGCTAGGCCAATACCCCCTTTCTGCCTGCTACCCCTCCAGCTTGGCGCCCCCCCCCCCCCCACCCATGGCTGGGGGGGGGGAGGCGATTTTTTCTAATTTTGCCTCAGGCGGCAAAACGTCTAGGGCCAGCCCTGAGAATGACCAAGGACTTCATCTAGATTAAACTTTATTGAGTGTCATGTAAGACTGCATACATTTTTGGTTCAAAAACCTCAAAACTCAAGTGCAATTGAGAAAGCTCTTGGACAAAATGTGGCCCAGTTTTGCTTGATACTCTATAAGGGCCTAAACACACTGCACTCCACTCAGCAATGCAGCTGGCCATGCATTATGCACAAATGCATGGCAATTGCATTGCTTTCTATTGCAGCACTGTCCTATTCAAGCATGCTGAATGGGAAAGCTCTGCATTGCTTTGAAAATGCATGCGGCAGCGCCAATCTATCTGTCTATGCACTGTCTGATGACCCTGCACATGCCATGCTGAGCCCTGTCCCTGAAATCCAATCAGCAATGTGGCCAACCAGCACAGCATCACCACCAGGCCAGCCGAGCACAGCACCCAGGCCACCACAGAAGTGAGGGGATTCTATGCCTAGTATTGTGAAATGTGCCTATTTGATATTTCTATGTAGGAACACACTTGCTGCACTGTGTACATTTGGCCCCACCCATGACCAAAACCATTTATTGCTCTGGGGTGCAGCGCAGGATCTCCCGGGACCCTAGCAGCACCCCTGGGTATTCAACCATTTATGACAGCCATGAGGCAGCCACTGTGGTTTTAAGTGATATCTCCAGTTCTTTGAGAAATGGGTCAGCTATCACAAACCATTATGCTTAAAGGAGTTTCATGTAGTTATCAAAGAAATAAAGTTTTGTGGACAATAATAATAAAATACAGTCACAAATTTCCTTGGCCTGGCACTCAGCAGAAGTAGCAAACAACCCCAGTGAGAAGCATTTTACAGATGTAGTAGTAAACTGTGACATCCCATCTGATTGCTCAGTGATATGATAACAGACAAGTTGGCTGCACAAAAGTGATGCAGTTGCAGTTATATAGAGACTCATAGGCATATGCAGAATGTTGTAAGATCACATCCTATAGGAGGCAAAGGGAACCTAGGCTTGGCCATTAAGACCTCAAATTAAAATCACCACAAAGCTCCACTACACATTGTCTGCATGGTAAATAATGTTGCTATTGTTTTCTAGAACACTGCACTTTAGATGAATTTATCGCCATAAAAAGTGTTCCACGCATCTACTCTCATTTCACTGAAAGATCTAAGTTTCTTGCAAAAGTTTTATGGACTTCAGAGTTGTTCAGGGATTTGCATTCCAGCCAGTTACAGAGAGACTGTTAACATTTTATCTCCCGCAATACTTTTACCAAGCACACTATGCCGGAGCTCTTGAATTCAGGTCAAGCAGAGAACAATTACAGCATGTGGTATAAATTAGCAGACGCAAAGCTACATTCCTGGTAATAAAAAAAAAGTTCACAGTATAAAAGAGATATGACTTTAAAATAACTTTATACAGCGATATAGCTATACTTTTACATAAACCCGGTACCACCAATTTATCACAGTGGGGCCAGCTATACAGCAATATATTTATCGGTACTAAAAGAAGAGTAGGGTGGTTACACCATTGCTGTAGTTAGGGAACTTACAGTTGTGGAGAAGAAGTGCCATCATTAGCTACAGTATGTACAGGATGGCAGGGACAGAAAGCTGTAGTTTTGAGAAGCAACTGGTCCCATCATGGACTACCTTTTTGCTTCTTTGATTCCATGTACTTACTTAACCTCATGCAGTTGGAAACATTTCTAGATTGCTAAAGCTTTGAAACTTGACGGTACACTACCTTCACTGGAAACATAAAAAGATTGAAAAAGTTCACCCATAACCTCTGAGCTGTGGGCAAACCATTGATATTAGATCACAACTTCCACCACAGACATAATATCACAGGGGAAAAAAATAGAACAGATCACACTAATATTTATAATGTAAAATAATCATATGTTAAACTTGGTCATCCAACAATGAAACAGTTAAGAAAGCCATACATCACTCAATGTATGGGTAGATCGACCATGAGACAGATCCTTCTCTGATTGAATGTGAACAGAGAGGCATCTGTTGCCTGCCTTTGCACTGCAGACCAGGGATGCTCAAATTCGGCTTCGGGAGATATCCGGATTTTTGCTATCCGGATATCTCCCAGTAATGCTGTGCGGGCTGGGCGGGGGGGTTAAGCTTACCTCTCTGACGTCTTCTTCGGTCGTCCCTCAGCGCCTCCCACGATGCGCTCCAAGCGGCGGTCACCTGATTACAAACACTTCCTCCTTCCGGGTTGAAGGAGGAAGTGTTTGTAATCACGTGACGCGCATGGAGCGCATCGTGGAAGGCGCCGAGGGACGACCGAAGAAGACGTCAGAGAGGTAAGCTTGACCCCCCCGCCCAGCCCGCACAGCATTACTGGGAGATATCCGGATAGCAAAAATCTGGATATCTCCCGAAGCCGAATTTGAGCATCCCTACTGCAGACCAATGCTGAAATCTCTCAGAAATTGGCCTAGTGCCTCTGCCACCTGCCTGCCCCACCCCAAGTGTCAAAGTGTCATCCCGGGTGCGTGTGTTCAGTAAAGTCTCACCTGTCCACTGGCAGGACACCTAGCCTTCTCTGGTGTTCTGCATCACATGGACAACGGATGGGGTCCGTCAGATTTGCAATATCGAACTCCATTATTGCCGCACACCTGATCGAACACTTGCGACAGGGATTTTCCAACATATATGATCAATATTTTTTGACCAATTTTGGCCAGAAATTTGGCCAGAAAGATTGATCGGGTTTCCATGATGTGGCACAGAGTCTCTTCCAATTTGATAAAATGATGGAATCGGAAGGTCCATCGGGCCAAAGTATTGAGTGATGTATGGGAGCCTTTAGGTCTACTCATTGGCGCCTTCTTATCTAATCTGCAAGTGTTTGTAAAATATTATGGACAATATATACTAGCTTATATTTGAATTGATTAGACGTTAGATTGAATATAGGTATCAAGTCCTAAAATCTATTAAAATGGTTTCATTTCATTTAATATAAATATCAAAAGCAAAATATCAATAAAATAATGATCAGACATGTCTGTTGTTTTCTTGATTAATGCCAAAAGGAATGGGGGGAAGGGGACATGAGGGTGGGAGCGGTACACAAGCCATCTTAGTAGTAGCTTTTCATTGCATTGATCAGTAGTAAGCAGGCAGCTTGAACAGTGAAAGTGCTGCTGAAATCTTGTCTAATATTTCCTGGTGCAAGGCAGTAAACCAAGTACAGTAAATGATCAATAGCTGAAAGAATATTAGGTAAAGACCTACCAGAAAAAACAGAAACCCAGTGTAATGATATTACCTGGTCCGCATACCTGCGATGGTTCGGGCGCTTCCGGCTTGCGTCCCACGACGTCTCCTCCGACGGCACTGAGCAGGCGCTTGCGTTCCAAGGGGTGCACGGAACGGACGCGTCAGAGCATGCGACCTCCCTATGCGATCAGGCGGCAGGCGTACCGGAAGTGACGCGGCTGGTGTGTATATAAACACTTCCAGTACGCGGCTGCATGCCTGTTATAGCGTTTATTTCGCCACTATTTGGTTGTTCCGTGCTGCTCTAGTGCAGGGACGGATCTAGACCAATTTGCCCCAAGTTGCGCCTGGGGCAAGGTCAGGTTTTGGCGCCTAAACTGCCATTCCCCATCCAAATTTTTCCGCCTTTTTAAGAATTCAACAAACTGCGCCTGGGGCAAGAGACCCGCTTGCCCCCCCCCCCTAGATCCGTCCCTGCTCTAGTGTAAAGTGTAAAACACTGTATAATACTGATAACCTGTGTATGACCTGGCTTGAACTTTAGACTACCTGTTTGCCTTATCCTAGCAACCTTGTTATTGATAATCTGTGTATGACCGGACTTGAACTTTAGACTACCCGTTTGCCTTATCCCAGCTATCTTGTTGTTGATAATCTGTGTATGACCTGGCGTGAATCCTGATTATCCTCCTGAGTCCTTTATACTCATTGCTACATATTTTGTGTGAGTGCCTCGATCGGAGTCTCATATACTTGAAACTCTCTCCAGGAATCCTGCCTCACTACTGCCTCCGCATTACCAGGGCAGGAGAGAAGGGTCAATGTATGTCATGGTCCCCCGACCGTTACATTATAACAGGCCTTAAAAAATATATATATTTCATATGGAGGATCTACAGCGGCAGATAGATCAGCTGACAGAAGCGGTTAAGGGCCTTGCTGATATGGTCACCCCGCTAGCTCAAGCTGCTGCTACTGCTGCCGCTGTTCGCGTTGAGGGGAACCTCCAGCCTGGTGATAATGCTCCGCCAGCACCCCCGGAGGTATCTGTACCAGCTCCTCCAATAATGCCGGTGTCAGAGTCCAAATTTCTGCTCCCAGAAAAATGTTCTGGGGATCGTAGTACTTTCAGTAACTTCAGGAACTCATGCTTAATGTACTTCTTTGCAAGGCCTAGAGCCTCAGGAACTGAAACACAGAGGGTGGCTTTGGTGATCTCCTTGTTACAAGGAGATCCGCAGGCATGGGCTTTCAGCCTTCCACAGGGGCATCCAGCCCTCTCTTCTGTGGAGGGGTTCTTTAATGCCATGGGGGTGCTATATTCTGACCCAGACATCACCGCCACTACCTCACACAAAATCAGAGGTCTGAAACAGGGTAAAAATACTACTGAGGTCTACGCTTCAGAATTCAGAAGGTGGTCAGTGGCCTCTCGGTGGATTGATCCTGCCCTACTGGATCAGTTCATTTTTGGGTTGACAGAAACAGTCAAGGACCACTTAGTCAACTACCCATCACCTCTGTCACTTGATGATGCCATTACCCTCACTATCAGGGTGGATCGCCGATTACGGCAAAGACGCCTGGAGCGGTCCGTAGCTGGGAATGTGGGTCCGATAGTCACTGGTGCCACAAGTCCTCCTGTGACTATGGAAGAAACCATGCAGATCGGGTCTTCCAAACTATCTCCTGCTGAGAAGACGATCTCAAGGTCTGTGCCTTTACTCTGGAGGTGCCGGCCATATAGTTCATACCTGTCCCGAGAAGAAGTCGGGAAACTCCAGTGCCTAGGTGGATTAGAGAAATTTCACCTAGGCAGGCAGGTAATTCCTCCGAAAGAACAACGTTTTTTGTTACTATTTTGTCTCGATTGGCATGATAAGGGGAAACAGGGCAAACTTTCATTGACAGTGAGGTTGCAGGGAATTTTTGGGATATATCTTTGGTCAAACGATTAAACATCCCGTCACTACCCTTATGTAGTCCACTCCAAATTATGGCCATTGATGATTCACCTTTACAACTGGCTACCCCCATGGCCATAACCCCAAAATTACACCTCAAGGTTGAGGCCCTACTTTCCCGAAAAAATCACCTTTTTCCTGTTAAATTTGCCTTCTACCCCGTTAGTATTAGGTTTACCCTGGTTGAAACGACACAACCCAGTTCTGGATCGGCATTCGGGACAACTGGTTAGTTGGTCTGGGTTCTGCTAAAAGAACTGCCTCATCTCTCTGCCACTTCTCAGTACTCATTTAACCCCTCAGCAGATACCAGAGAGTTACAGGCCCTTTTCTTATGTATTTTTACCTTGTGCCGCTGATGAGTGGCCCCCACATCGCCCATATGACTGCCCAATCGACCTGTTACCAGGAACCATGCCCCCTCGTGGTCATTTGTATTGTCTCTCAACTCCTGAACGATCAGCTATGAGAGAATACATCAAGGAGAACTTGGAAAAGGGGTTTATTCACCCTTCTAATTCTCCTGCAGGGGCTGGGTTTTTCTTCGTAGAGAAGAAAGATAGGGGGCTCAAACCCTGTATTGATTACAGGGGTCTGAACAAAATCACCATAAAAAAACGCTACCCTCTTCCGCTAATTGATGATCTATTTGGACAGGTCTCAGAGGCTCAGAGTTTCACCAAACTAGACCTTAGGGGAGCCTATAATTATATGAGTATTTGGTGATGCCCTTTGGGCTCTGTAATGCTCCTGCAGTCTTCCAAGAATTTGTCAATGACGTCTTCAGTGACTTTTTGGGAAAATTTGTCATTGTCTACTTGGATGACATTTTAGTTTTTTCTCATTCTCTGTCAGAGCATCGGGATCATGTCCGGGCAGTGCTACAAAAACTGAGAGAGCACCATTTGTATGCCAAGTTCGAGAAGTGCACTTTTGAAACCCATCAAGTTCCGTTCCTGGGGTACATTGTTTCGAACTCAGGGTTAACAATGGACCCAGCAAAGGTCTCAGCAGTTCTCAATTGGCCACGACCTGTCAATTTAAAGTCCCTACAGAGATTCTTAAGGTTCGCAAATTTCTATAGGAAATTTATAGAGGAATTTTCCCTTAAAGTGACATCATAAACTGACCTAACAAAAAAGGGGGCTAACCCAAGTTAGTGGTCCACGCAGGCTCACCTCGCCTTCAAAACACTGAAGGAGGCCTTTTGCTCAGCACCCATACTGGTGCATCCCGATGTTTCCCGGCTCTTTATTGTCGAGGTTGACGCTTCCGAGCTTGGGGTAGGAGCGGTCCTTTCTCAATATGCTAGGACTCCCAAAAGATTGCACCAGTGCGCCTTCTTATCAAAGAAATTTTCCTAATTCCCTAATTATGACATCGGGAATAGGGAGTTGTTGGGGATAAAGTGGGCATTTGAGGAATGGAGACAATGGCTGGAGGATGCTGCATATTCAATCACAGTGTTCACAGACCAAAAGAACCTGGAGTACATCGAGTCTGCTAAGAGGTTGAATGCCAGGCAGGCTCAATGGGCCCTGTTTTTCTCTAGATTCAAATTCACTATTACATAAACCTGGGTCCAAAAACGTGAAGGCGGATGCCTTGTCGCGTTACTTTAGGCCAGGCCCCCCTGAAATTTAGACTCTGAAACCTATTGTACCTTTACAATGCATTGTTGCAGCTGTAACTACACCTGCCCCAGATAAAGATTTAATGGACGTTCTGTCTCCTTTTCAAGGTGATGCTCCTCTGGGAAAACCTGCCAACCTCATTTATGTCCCCCCCCCCCAACAGAGGCTCAAAGTCTTGCAACAGTTCCATGATGACAAGTCAGCGGGCATTCGTAAGCGCATGCTGTACCTGTGCTCGCAATAAGGCTTCTCAAACTGTGTCAAGTGGTTTACTCCAGCCCTTACCTATTTCATCCAAACCTTGGACAGATGTGTCTATGGACTTTATTGTGGACATACCATCCTCCGAAGGATATATGATCATTTGGGTCGTGGTAGACCGGTTTAGTAAAATGTCCCATTTCATCCCTTTAAATAAATTAACATCAGCAAAAGAATTGCCCGATCTTTTCATCTCTCACATCTTTCGACTTCATGGGATCCCTGAGAGAATCATCTCTGATAGGGGAGTCCAGTTTGTCTCTCAGTACTGGCGTTCGTTTTGTTCACGTTTCAGCATCACGTTGTCATTGTCTTCCGGGTTTCACCCAGAAACGAACAGCCAGACTGAGAGGAAAAACCAGTCTTTAGAGCAGTATTTACGCTGTTATGTGTCTGGTAATCAGGAAGAATGGGCAACATATATACCGTTTGCAGAATTTGCGTTTAACAATCAAGTGAGTTCCTGGCATTTCTCCTTTTCAGGTGGTCACTGGAATGAATACAAAATGTTCCCCTCTGTCTGGATCACCCTCTAACCTGCCAGTGTTAGAGGATTGGATGACACACATGTCAGAACTGTGGAAAAAGGTTCGAAAGAACTTAAAAAACGCCATTAGGAAACAGAAATGTTCCTTTGACAAACATTGGTCACCAGAACCAGAATTCTCTCCGGGAGATTTGGTCTGGGTGTCAACTAGTGTTGGGCGAACAGTGTTCGCCACTGTTCGGGTTCTGCAGAACATCACCCTGTTCGGGTGATGTTCGAGTTTGGCCGAACACCTGATGGTGTTCGGCCAAACCGTTCGGCCACATGGCCGAACTAAGAGCGCATGGCCAAACGTTCCCCGAACGTTCGGCTAGCGCTGTGATTGGCCGAACGGGTCACGTGGTTCGGACCCGAACGCGCTCTGATTGGCCAAACTGTCACGTGGTTCGGGTAAATAAATACCCGAACCACGTCATATCTCCGCCATTTGTCTGTGGGTTTAGCTTTGGGTAGGCAGGCAGGGTAGTTCGCGCTCCAGCCACGCTAGCCAGGGTCCCCCCAGTCATTGTGCCGCTGCTGGGAATAGTAGTACACCGCTCGCTCAGCCACACTATATAGCATTCTGTTTACTGCCACTCTGTGTACCTCGCTCAGCCACACTATATAGCATTCTGTTTACTGCCACTCTGTGTCTGCTGGGAATAGTAGTACACCGCTCGCTCAGCCACACTATATAGCATTCTGTTTACTGCCACTCTGTGTACCTCGCTCAGCCACACTATATAGCATTCTGTTTACTGCCACTCTGTTTCTGCTGGGAATAGTAGTACACCGCTCGCTCAGCCACACTATATAGCATTCTGTTTACTGCCACTCTGTGTACCTCGCTCAGCCACACTATATAGCATTCTGTTTACTGCCACTCTGTGTCTGCTGGGAATAGTAGTACACCGCTCACCCGCCACTGTATAGCATTGTGCTCTGTGTCGCTGCTGGGAATAGTGGTACACCGCTCAGCCACACTATATAGCATTCTGTTTACTGTTCTGTGTCTGCTGGGAATAGTAGTACACCGCTCGCTCAGCCACACTATATAGCATCCTGTTTACTGCCACTCTGTGTACCTCGCTCAGCCACACTATATAGCATTCTGTTTACTGCCACTCTGTGTCTGCTGGGAATAGTAGTACACCGCTCACCCGCCACTGTATAGCATTGTGCTCTGTGTCGCTGCTGGGAATAGTGGTACACCGCTCACCCGCCACTGTATAGCATTGTGCTCTGTGTCGCTGCTGGGAATAGTGGTACACCACTCAGCCACACTATATAGCATTCTGTTTACTGTTCTGTGTCTGCTGGGAATAGTAGTACACCGCTCGCTCAGCCACACTATATAGCATTCTGTTTACTGCCACTCTGTGTACCTCGCTCAGCCACACTATATAGCATTCTGTTTACTGCCACTCTGTGTCTGCTGGGAATAGTAGTACACTGCTCGCTCAGCCACACTATATAGCATTCTGTTTACTGCCACTCTGTGTCTGCTGGGAATAGTAGTACACCGCTCGCTCAGCCACACTATATAGCATTGTGTTTACTGCCACTCTGTGTACCTCGCTCAGCCACACTATATAGCATTGTGTTTACTGCCACTCTGTGTCTGCTGGGAACAGTAGGACACTGCCGCTCACTCAGTCACCCCATTACTATATAGCATTGCTGGGATCTGTAGTACTCTGCTCACCCACCCATACCATTGTACTGCCAGTCACTGTGTATATTGCTGGGATCTGTAGTACTTCACTCACCGTCAACCACTATATAGCATTGCGTACTCTGCCAGTCAGTGTGTATATTGCTGGGATCAGTAATACTCCACTCAACGTCAACCACTATATGAGCTCACCATGAGTTCCTCAGAGACCTCCGCTGTGAGCAGCACTCCCAACAACAGCAACAGCCAACGCCCCACGCAAGCTATAACATCCACCCCAGCAGCCAGTGGTCAGCAGCAGCCCTCCCCGGAGGAGAACGTTGTGTCCATTGGTCCGGCGCCAGAGCGATTATTGAGGGCTGCCATTGAGGAGATGATGGGGCCTGATGTGGAGGAGGAGGTCGGGCTCAGGCCAGCATCCCAAGTTAATGTTGAGGACGATGAGGGGTCTGTGTCTGGGGATGTTGGGGTGGCAGAGGTGGTGGGTGGGTCAGACTCAGGAGAAGAGTTGTATGATGAGGATGATGATCGGGACCATCTGTATGTGCCTCAGAGTCCGACCCCGGAAAACATGTTGTATCGTGTGTTTAGGTACTAAAATCTGCGTTCCCACTTCCCAGTACTGCCCGGGTCCACGGATCCATATAATTTTTTGGGCAGCACTATCAAACTGTGGTACTATGAGTGAGTTGCCATGGTCCTTCTGTGCTGTCACACTCACCGTCTGTCTGCAGATGGATTGTTCAACACAGCTACGCCATCTGACATGTAGTCCTTGACCATCTTCTCCAGGCGATTGGTGTTGGAGGACGTGGAACTGCCCGATTGCTGTTCTGTGGGCTGCTGCATGGGTGTCAGCAAATGTTCCCACTCCAAGGACACTGCCAATACCATTCCCTTTTGGGCACTAGCAGCAGCTAGTGTTCTTTGCTGCCCTCCTGGTCCTCCTGGGTTTGCTGAAGTCAGTCTTGTTATAATTTAAGTAGGCCTCAGTTACTTGGCCTGAGTTTTATGTAAAAGGCTTGTCCGCAGTGTATGCCTTTAAAATAAATAGAGGTTTTGTGATGCAGGCAGAGGCATCTCAGGGTCTGCGTGTAGCAGAGGATACACGCAGATACTGAGAACATGTTCCTAAAAGAAGGCCATCGGACTACTCTGACCTTAACACTACACCACAGGAACAGAAAACATTGGCCATATTTACTAAACATCCACGTTCCTGCATATGGGTCAAATGCCTCATTGATTATTAATCAAGTAGATGTGTATGATGACACCACGAGTGGGTCCACCAATAATCTGGTCTAGGGGGTGGCAAAGATGATGTCATATTTAACTCTTTCCTAGTCGGTATAAAAGGCTGAGGGAGCTACGAGAGCTCACTTCTGCTTCTTCCTTCCGCACTAGCTAGCAAGGCTGACTGGGACGACTTCTAAGCATGTTCTTCCTTTCTGTAATCTGATATAATGTATGCTGTACATAGGTAGTTTAGTGTAACGTAGTTAGGAAGAAGGTACCTGATAGACTTCAGCAGGGAGTCTCATCACGAGCTTGTAACGCAACATGAAGATTGGCATAGCTAGGATATGATGACTGTATCTATCTGTCTTTCTGTGACTTGAATAAATAACGTAAACATTGAAGAAGCCTGAGAAAGTCTATATCCTGTTTGCGGTGTGGAGAGTCAAGTGATCTCACAGTCTGTGAGACGATGGTGTCGAAGCAAGGTGATAAGAACAGTTTATAACAAGTCTGTCGGCGTACAACTGGCTAGAGAAGGAGGAGGATGTCAATCTCCTCTCTAAAGTCTCCATCCTCAAGGGCCTGCTGGAATTGTTCCATTTTTGACCTGTCTGACACTTTCTTCAATCAGTTTTTTAACATTGTGTTTGTATAAACTGGGTATAAACCCAGTAATTGGTGTTGTCCAGAATAATGAATAATAATGAATAGTGAATAATGCGCGGGCCGCGTTCAATGCAGTCTAGCATGAATTGAGCCATGTGTGCCAGAGAATCCTGCCAGACTCCTCTGTCTTCATGTTCTTGTGAGCGTTGTGATTGTTATGATGCACCATATTCGTCACCAGCATCACTTTCTTCCTCTTCTGCTGTCCATTCCCGCTAAATTGTGGAAGTCCAACGTGCACCACTCTGTCCCTCGGCAGTGGGGGCATCCAATTCCTGCTCCAACTCCAGCTGTTCCTCGTCCTGTTCTTTGTCATAGCTGGGACCAGCGTTTCCTGAGGCAGGTTGCCTGATGTTGGTATCATCACGCTGATCGTTTTCATCTTCAGATTCCCCCACTTGCATCATGCCAGCGGTTTCCATCTTCAACATTGATTTCTTCAGTAAACACAGCAGTGGTATTGTACTGCTGACTGTAGAGTTGTCACTGCTCAGTCACAAGCAACGTGGATTGCTCAAAATTTTGGAGGACTTGGCAGAGATCCAACATGGTGGCCCAATCAGATCCACAGAAGCTTGGTAGCTAGCTGCTGGAATGCGCCTCGGCACTGCGCAAAAGCGTGCTAGCATGTGCAGCGTAGAATTCCAGCGCGTAGGGAGGGACATCACCCAGCGAGCGATGGTGCGCTAGATTGAAGCGCTCCTGCATCTCTTGGTGAGTCCTTCAGAAGCGGTACTGGACTTTAAAAAATGTTTTTTTTTTTCCTTTAACAGAAGATCTGCCACGTTGGAGTGAGGAGGACACCGCCGACCCCGACACCAAGCTGAACCCCGGCGAACTCCAAGCAGAGGATCTTCAGGAACCCTCAAGGCTTTGAGCAAGCTGAGGAGGATCAACAGTCCCGACGAGACCTCTCCTCATATGTGACTGTGTGCAGTGGAGTAAAGCTCCCCAGAACAACCTCTCACTTGTCACTTTGTCACTGGTCACTTTGTCACTTTGTCATTTTGTCACTTTGTCACTTTGTCACTTGTCACTTTGTCACTTGTCAGTTTGTCACTTTGTCAGTCACTTTGTCACTTTGTCACTGGTCACTTTGTCACTTTTCACTTTGTCACTTGTCACTTGGTCACTTGTCACTTGGTCACTTGTCCAGATGATCTCGGTACACCTCCTGCGATTCAAATTCCTGCACACATTGCTCTGGGATTTGGGTGTGATGAATGATGCATCTAACTGGCCACCGGAGGCAATTAAGGCCTTCAAAACATTGAAAGCAGCTTTCTGTTCCGCCCCTATTTTGCGTCATGTTGAGTTGTTGACGTCATGTTCATCCTCAGGCTCGCCTTGCATTTCAGTGCGAGGTGCATTTTCCACAGAAAAAGGTTGTGAATCCGGGCACAACATTTGTGGCTGTTCCATTGACCTTTCACAGGTAGAAGATTGTGGGGGTGGGAATAGCTCCTCCGAATAGCCCATTGTGTCCTGAAAACTACTCATTGCATTGCTTTGCGCACGCATTTTTTTGTCCTCATGCAAGGCCTGAGTTGCGCCTGAAAGCGTGGCCTTCTCCTCCTGCGCTTCCTCCTGTTCCATCACGTCTGCTGCTGCTGGGTTAGCGTTGCCGCCCGGTCCCTGTTTATTGAACCTCTTATCTTTATTACATTTATGACTGCATGGCGGTACAAAGCATGCTCTCCGCACGCTTCTTGTCCTCATGCAAGGCCTGGGTTGTTGTGTCTCAAAAAGCGTGGCCTTCTCCTCCTGCGCCTCCTCCTCCTGTTCCATCACGTGTGCTGCTGCTGGTGCTGGGTTAGCGTTACCGGTCCCTTTTCCTGGAACCTCTTCTCTGTATTACATTTATGACTGCATGGCGACAAAAAGCATGTTACCTGTGCAAAGAAACATGACATTTTCCACATTTAAAAGACAGTTTTTCCTTTGAAACTTTACAATCGATTTTCTCAAAAACTATAAGCTCTTTTTCAAATATTTTTTTCCTCTTGTACCCACTCCCAAGGTGCACATACCCTGCAAATTTGGGGTATGTAGCATGTAAGGAAGCTTTACAAAGCACGAAAGTTCGGGTCCCCATTGACTTCCATTATGTTCGGAGTTCGGCGCAAACACCCGAACATCGCGGCGATGTTCGGCGAACGTTCGCGAACCCGAACATCTAGGTGTTCGCCCAACACTAGTGTCAACTAGGAGCAACCCCTTGCGACAACCAGCACCAAAGTTAGGTCCTTGATATACAGTATTGGACCATTCCCAATTATTAAAAGATTGAACAAAGTGGCATACAAGGTCAAGTTACCTTACTCTCTGAAGGTTGGGAATTCCTTTCATGTTTCGCTACTGAAATCAGCGAAAAATTCCCAGGCCTCCACCTCCCCACCTTCCCCCGTGACAGTGCAAGGTGAAACAGAATATGAGTTGGAGAAAATTTTGGATTCAAGGAGAGTTAGGAACTCTTTGCAGTACCTAATCGATTGGAAGGGGTACAGGCTGGAGGAGAGGTGTTGGATTCCGGCACGACAGGTACACGCCCAGGATCTGATTTTAGAATTTCATGCCAACTTTCCTAATAAACCAGGGTTAGAGTGCCCGGAGGTCATGTAATGCAATGATATTACCTGGTCCGTGCGCCTGCGACGATCCGGGCGCTTCCGGCTTGCGTCCCACGACATCTCCTCCGACGGCACTAAGTAGGCGTGTGCGTTCCAAAGGGTGCACGGGATGGACGTGTCAGAGCACGCCTCCTCCCTATGCGACCAGGCGGCAGGCGTACCGGAAGTGACGCGGCCGGTGTGTATATAAACACTTCCGGTACGTGGCTGCACGCCTGTTATACCGTGTATTTCGCCTCTTTTAGGTTGTTCCGTGCTGCTCTAGTGTAAAGTGTAAAACACTGTATACTACTGATAACCTGTGTTTGTCTTATCCTAGCAACCTTGTTATTGATAATCTGTGTATGACCTGGCTTGAACTTCAGACTACCCGTTTGCCTTATCCAAGAAACCTTGTTATTGATAATCTGTGTATGACCCGGGTTGAACTTTAAACTACCCGTTTGCCTTATCCCAGCTATCCTGTTGTTGATAATCTGTGTATGACCTGGCGTGAATCCTGATTACCCTCCTTTATACTCATTGCTACATATTTTGTGTGAGTGCCTTGATCGGAGTCTCATACACTTGAAACTCTCTCCAGGAATCCTGCCTCATTACTGCCTTCGCATTACCAGGGCAACAGAGAAGGGTCATTGTATGTCACGGTCCCCCGACCGTTACACCCAGCTTCCAAAGACAGATAAGCAGCCTTCAATAACATCTATTCAATTCAAAGGCATAAAAAAATGAAAAACAAGCAGTAATATAACAGCCCACTGTTTTGGGGAAACCCCCTCTATCAACCTGTATTTCTTCCTCTATCGAGACATCAGCATGCTTTTGTAATTTCACATGCGAGTACCTGTGCTTTTAATAATGATTAGAGATATAATTTATGATTTGATGCTTAGATATAATGATAATTATAGAGACAGGGGCCCATATGCAATTAACTTTTTTCCCCGTAGTTTTCTCTTATGTGATATTTTCATACCTTGTCAATAACATGCCTTTTATATCACCGCCAGCTTGCAAGAAAATACTTAAAAATAATTTTGATAGTACCTTTCAGTCTTTATTTTGCTCCACTACTTTTTCATTTGCAGAGTGCTGACAAAGTATTTTAAAAAGATGATGAAAAATTATCTCCTAGGAGAAAACGCAGGAGAAAAAGTGAATTGAATAAGGCCCAGGGATTGTTGCAGTCAGCTGGCTGCCTCCTATAGTGTCTGTCTTTGTATGTTTGGCTGAAATGTAAAAAAGGGTAAAGATTTACTGTACATAGTGCTGGGAAACAAGTACAACAGATTCTACAAATTTGGCTTATAAACTCGCACATTATACACCATCCCAGTCTACAACCAACCATCATACTAATATGTACAGGATCTCTGTTTGCAAATTTAAAAAGAGGCTCTTATATTCTGGACAGCTTCAGGAGTGACTGTGGATTGTTGGTCAACTTGTTCCATCTCTACTCCACGTTTGAAGGAATTTTGTCAAGTATAATATCATCAGTCAAGAAAAATACCATAAGTCAGCAGTGGGAATTTTGACATAACATTTATAACTAATGTAGTGCAATTAGGCCTTTATAGGTTCTTGATGTGCCCACTGTACACTGCAGGAAATGTTTCAGATATTTGCAATCAATATACAGGTGTTGGAATGTTAAAACAAGCTTATTACATTCATATACTGTATTTATTGGCTATCACAGGTGAATTTCCCCAAGTCTCTCTGAACACGTTACAGCATGTGGATTCAAGTCTAGTGAATGATTGCTTCATTTGGCCTACAGCAGGAAATTTGGACATCCGTTATCATAAGAAACTTGGGCGCTGCCATAGGTGCCATTATAAATAGCAGCTATAGTGTGAAAAGTGGGCACTCGATAAATAGCAAATTTCACATTATAGCCGCTATTTATAATGGCACCTATCATGGTGTGTTTTTAAGGGTTAGGTGTGGGGCTGGATGAGGGGCCATGTCCATTCATAATAAAGATTGTGAATGAAAGTGAAAAAAAAATGAAACACTTCCTGGTAATCCAGGGAGGGTTTATATCGCCACCTAGTGGTGAAAAGTTAAATTACATACACCACATATTTTTAATTTAAAAAAATAATATAATCAATCCCTTCCAAAGCCCCCTCCCCACCACCCCACTCCAGTTAAAAAAAAAAGTGAAAAAAATGCATAAATAGTTGCAGTATGGACATTGTTTTAATAGCGATGTCATGAGGGTATATTACTGTTATTTTAGTACATAAGGACTTACAATGGATGGGAAACAAACAAAAAAAACACAGAAAAAATATACATACATTGTACTAGGAACGCCATTTAAATGTGATTGTGATGAACACTACGGAAGGTCGTGCCTAATCAGCAACAATGTTCATATGGTCCAGCAGAGCTACTGTCATTTTCATCATTTAAAAGTACCAGAAAGTTTATTTTTTTCTTTCTCCCCCATCCCCCACTCTGAATAGGAAACATTTCACATGGAGGTGTTACTGGCAAATGGTTTGGTCATTCAGAGCAGTGCAGATCAGATAACCTCCATCCCAAAAATTCCCTCCAAAAGCAAAGATAGAACAATATGATAACGCCAATAATTCAAGATGGGGTTATCACAGACAGAAAACACATATACTAACCGGTTTCTAAAAATCAGGATAATAACTCGTTCAAATTATAGCATTCTAGCTGCTA
>NC_090657.1:229506006-229578506 GCF_040937935.1 Hyperolius riggenbachi
AACAAAAAGTTCCGGCCAGCGCTAAGGGCTGGATCGGAGGCGTCTGACGTCAGGACGTCGGCTGACGTCCATGACGTCACTCCGCTCGTCGCTATGGCGACGGCGTAAGCAAAACAAGGAAGGCCGCTCATTGCGGCCTTCCTTGTTTATTCTGGGCGCCGGAGGCGATCGGAAGAACGCCTCCGGAGCGCCCTCTAGTGGGCTTTCATGCAGCCAACTTTCAGTTGGCTGCATGAAATAGTTTTTTTTTAATTTAAAAAAAACCCTCCCGCAGCCTCCCTGGCGATCTTATCAGAACGCCAGGGTGGTTAAGGGAAACCTGAGACATACAAAGTATCAGCATTTATACTTCCCTGGGGCTTCCTCCAGCCCTATGTACTCCCTCACTGTCCTCCCGGCCGCTCCGGTCCTCTACACTCTTCTCCGGTTATAGAGTGCAGCCCAACTCAAGTGATTGGAGTCTATTGAAGGGTAAGATGGTAGAACGGAGCTGCCTGGGAGGATAGCGAGGGGGCCCACAGAGAACAGGGGCCTGGAGGAAGAGGCCAATTATGGAATATGTTGGCGCTTTATAAGTCAATAATAATAGTAATAATTCAGTGTCAGGGCACAGGGATGAAGCCAAAACAACAACAGTTGAACAAGAACAAGACAAGACAAATAACATTTATATCGCGCTTTTCTCCTGGCGAACTCAAAGCGCCAGAGCTGCAGCCACTAGGGAGCGCTGTATAGGCAGTAGCAGTGTTAGGCCAGAGCAGCAGCCACTAGGGGCGCTCTATAGGCAGTAGCAGTGTTAGGCCAGAGCTGCAGCCACTAGGGGGCGCTGTATAGGCAGTAGCAGTGTTAGGCCAGAGCTGCAGCCACTAGGGGGCGCTGTATAGGCAGTAGCAGTGTTAGGCCAGAGCTGCAGCCACTAGGGGGCGCTGTATAGGCAGTAGCAGTGTTAGGCCAGAGCTGCAGCCACTAGGGGGCGCTGTATAGGCAGCAGCAGTGTTAGGCCGGAGCTGCAGCCACAAGGGGGCGCTCTATAGGCTTTAGCAGTGTTAGTCCAGAGCTGCAGCCACTAGGGGGCGCTCTATAGGCAGTAGCAGTGTTAGGCCAGAGCTGCAGCCACTAGGGGGCGCTCTATAGGCAGTAGCAGGGTTAGGCCAGAGCTGCAGCCACTAGGGGGCGCTCTATAGGCTGTAGCAGTGTTAGTCCAGAGCTGCAGCCACTAGGGGGCGCTCTATAGGCAGTAGCAGTGTTAGGCCAGAGCTGCAGCCACTAGGGGGCGCTCTATAGGCAGTAGCAGGGTTAGGCCAGAGCTGCAGCCACTAGGGGGCGCTCTATAGGCAGTAGCAGGGTTAGGCCAGAGCTGCAGCCACTAGGGGGCGCTCTATAGGCAGTAGCCGTTTTAGGCCAGAGCTGCAGCCACTAGGGGGCGCTCTATAGGCAGCAGCAGTGTTAGGCCGGAGCTGCAGCCACTAGGGGGCGCTCTATAGGCAGTAGCAGTGTTAGGGAGACTTGCCAAAGGTCTCCTACTGAATAGGTGCTAGCTTACTGAACAGGCAGAGCAGAGATTCGAACCCTGGTCTCCTGTGTCAGAGGCAGAGCCCTTAACCATTACACCATCCAGCCACCACAGAACAGCTCCCCCTGCTCCGGCACAAACTCCTGGTCCGCACTGATTACTATTCCCCCTTCGAGTTGTAGTATCTCAGGGACACGTAATTCAGAAACGTGGCTGAATTCCTTTTTTTTTTTTTTTTTTTTTTTTTACACCTGTGGCTCCCGACTGGAACTCCAACCAAACCAAAACAACTGGTGTAGCTCTGGATCAAGATCTGCTGCCTCGCTGGAGGAAGCCCCAGATAGGATCCGCTGCCTCGCTGGAGGAAGCCCCAGATAGGATCCGCTGCCTCGCTGGAGGAAGCCCCAGATAGGATCCGCTGCCTCGCTGGAGGAAGCCCCAGATAGGATCCGCTGCCTCGCTGGAGGAAGCCCCAGATAGGATCCGCTGCCTCGCTGGAGGAAGCCCCAGATAGAGTCCGCTGCCTCGCTGGAGGAAGCCCCAGATAGAGTCCGCTGCCTCGCTGGAGGAAGCCCCAGATAGAGTCCGCTGCCTAGCTGGAGGAAGCCCCAGATAGAGTCCGCTGCCTCGCTGGAGGAAGCCCCAGATAGAATCCGCTGCCTCACTGGAGGAAGCCCCAGATAAGTAGAAATGCTACTACTGTGTACGTCTCAGTTACACTTTAACCTACTTTTTGTCCAGGAAGTGATTGGAATTCTCTTAGGGGAAAACAGACAGCAGAAAACATCAGTGTTTCTTGCAAATTTTTGCCGCAGTCATTTTCACACCGAAAATCCTTTTTTCGACTTCAAAAATATATTAGCAAACATACATTGTATTTTTACAATGTCAATTTTTGCAAAAATAAATGTTGACAATTTTTTTTTTGCCAAAATTACCAGAATGTTTGCCTAAATTCATGTGTTAATTGTTAAGAGCAAATTCAGGATGAGAGCAATTTTCATACATCAGGGCTGCTCCCATTCATTTGCCAATAGCTTTACTACTTCCTAGCGCACCTAAATATTATATATATATATATATATATATATATATATATATATATATATATATATATATATATATATATATATATATATATATATATATATATATATATATATATATATATATATATATATATATATATATATATATATATATATATATATATATATATATATATATATATATATATATATATATATATATATATATATATATATATATATATATATTTTTTTTTTTTTTTTTTTTCAGGACAAATTAGGCTTTTAGTATAATTTTGTTTAGTAATTACCTTATTTTCTGTGCAGGGAAAATAAGGGTAAAATAGGGGAAAAAAACACTACTTCTCAATTTACATCCATTATAGCTTTACAATGAAGAGTGCCAACTATAAGTTAAACCCACAAATGTTATTTGCTTATCCATCCTGGTTATTACAACATTTAGATTATGTTTCTAGCACAATGTATGGTGACAATATTGTATTTGGAAATAAAAGTGTCTGTTTTAGGTCTTTTGCTTTCTCATTGTACACTATTGCTGATTACAAGACCTTATTTGCAAAAATAATAGCAATTCTTACTGTCATGGCATACATATTTAAAAAGCAAAGTTCCTAAGGTAACAATATAGGTTTTTTCTTTTATATTCTGTTTTTATGTTACAAGTCTCTTATTTTGGTGCAGAAAATGCGAAAATGTAATTACTTTTGATTCAGTTTGTCACTAAAGAGAATACACAAGACATGGGCCTCAACCCTAAAACTCTCTAAACCCTATTCTACTACTTATCATGGTTAAAAAGTTACCACATAGGTCTCTTATTTTGCTAAAACTTTTCCAATTTTGATCACAATTTTGAAAATCACTTTTTATGTTGGTTGAATTTGTCCCTACCTACTTTTTATCTGACGTGGGTCCCAGCTTTAAGACACACCAAAATGTACTCTATAACTCATCACAATTAAAATGATACCACAGGTTCCCAACTTGGTAACAAACTGGTGGTGCACTCTCCACAACTACACTGGACATACAGTATATATGTCTAGTTTGCATTAAGTGGTTAAAATAGTGGTTTGCTTTTTTGTGGTTAAAATTGCAAAAAAAAAAAAAAAATAACAAAAAAAACTGTTAAAGCAAAAAAGTTGTTAAAACCACAGAAAAACATTAATGTATTACAAAATGATTTTCAAAGGCATTTTTTCTCAAAAGTCGCATTTTACATTATTTCACATTATGTTTGCAATAATTAATGAGAATAGAATATTGGCCTTGGTGCCCATCACTGGTAAACACCCAGATGTTTGTTTGTTTTTTAAACCCTTTGCCTACAAGGCAGAACTAAAATGAATTATTTTCTTACAGACAGGCATTGCAGTTCACGTTTCAGCCAATTGGGGGCACTCATGTTCCACACAGGACGCTGTCTAACCATCTCCCACACAGCGTATAAATCTTACCTAGAAAAAAGTACCCTTGCCAGTCTGACTCAGGAAAAGGGGAATTACTGCACTTAATTAAAGTGTATTGACACCATATGTGCTCTAGCCCTGACTCTATAGTTTTATTAATGACTAAAATACGGCAGGCTTATGGAGGTTTACTTGCTGCGAAGAAAAACAGCTATTTTCCACCCATGAAGATTATTAATATAGCAATTATATACAGGGAAAGAAAATCTTTTATTATTTATTTAATTTTTTTATTTTAATTGACTTTCTACTTGTCGGTATGAGATGCAGGCAAAGTAAACGGCGTACTTCTTAAAAGCGTCATTCACCGCTGCGCTGTTGTCCTGTGTGTTTTTATATTAAAAATAAGAATTTAAAAAAGTTGATAATGAATAATCATCATTTATATCGAACTAATTTGTACAGGGCTTTAATCTTCTGTATTGCTGTACAACAGTGGTCCTCAAACTAATGCTTCGTACACACTTGCGATAACTATCGTTTGCAAAGAACGATAGTTACCAGACGAACGATATTGGAAAGATTGGTATGCAACGATGGGATGCAGCGATCATCATACACATTTTACCGATAGTTTTCGCAGAAAAGAACGATCAAAAGGAAATGTTGCGTACATATTTATATAAAATTAAAAAAAACTACCAACATAGAGTTACAATAGATAAAAATATATGATAGTTAACTTGAAAACAAAGTTTATTTGAAATCTGTAATGTAACAATCTTTACGGGTCACACTACACAGGAAGTACAGAAGCTAGGCAGAATCCAACGCAGGCGCATTGGCCCTTGTAACGATCGTTCTCGGCCGATGTCTGTACACACTATAGTTTTGTAACGATTGTCGGTAGATACGATCCGTCAGGTTGGATATTTCCATCTTCCCGATGTCGTTCTTTTGTTGTTCGTGTTAATGATCGTTGGGGTAAAGTTCTTTCCCCGATTGTCGGTGGAACGATCGTTAATGAGCTGTTTCAAACGACCATAGTCGCCAGTGTGTACGCAGCATTAGGCCCGCGGGCCGAATGTGGCCCTCTGAAGCTTTTTTACCGGCCCCCAACCAACAAAATGTATTACTTATAGATGCGGTCAGCTACGGATTTAAATATTGGTGGTCCGCATATAGAATAGCAGTGGTGGCACCACCCATCCACATGGAAGCCAGAAGGCAGTCATTTGCTGGTTTCCAATCACATTCCACATCAGGTGACACTGCTGTCCAATTGGACTGCAGGTTGTCACCTGGGTATGTTTCACTGTCTGGCCCGCAAAGACATCATTTTATGTATACTCCGCCCCCCAGCAGTCTGAAGTATGTTGACCCGGCCCTCGACCCAAAAGGTTTGGGGACCCCTGCTGTACAATCTAAGGTACAAATGTAAATGCAGAATACACATGACTGTAGCTAATAGTATCTAACAAAACATATAGTAATAAATGTGGCAACAATATTCCAGATGGTCAAACAAAACATACTGCAATTGCAAGTAACTAAATCCAAAAACATCATTGCTTATAGCACAATCATCAATCATGCCACTGTACAAACTAAAGGACTCCTAAATTGAGAAGGATATGGAGGCTGCCATATTTTTTTTTTCCTGTGAGGGCCCGTTTCCACTCTCGCGGAAACGGCCGCGAATCCGCAGAGTTTCCCCGCAGGCAAATCGCGCGGGGAAACTCTGCCATAGGGGATAACGGCGCCGCCGGCCGAATCGCTTGCAGTAGCGATTCGGCCGGAAACCCCCACAGAATTCGCGGCGGAGGCTGCGATTCCCATAGCCGTGCATGGCACGGCTGATGGGAATCGCCTGCGATCCCGCCCACCCGCTCAGTGCCGGCGTGCGTCTACGAGACGCACGCCGCACTAGTGGAAACGAGCCCTTAAACAATACCAGTTGCCTGGCAGTCCGGCTGATCTCTGTGGCCGCAATGCGATTTGCGATTTTGGGCGATTAGCACAAATCACCCAAGTAAGAACAGGCCCATAGGGTTTTATTACACTAGCGCTTTCAAAAGCGCAAGCGTTTGAGCGTTTTGCTGAAACGCTCAAGTGTGAATGGGGCCTTAGCTTTTTGAAGTGATTTTTTAACCTGCTGGGCGGTATGGACGAGCTCAGCTCGCCCATTGCCGCCGGAGGCTGCCGCTCAGGCCCTGCTGGGCCGATTCTCATCAAAAAAAAGGAGCACACCCAGCCGGCACTTTGCCAGCCACGTGTGCTACCTGATCGCCGCCGCAGCGCAGCAATGCGCTGCGTGCAGCGGTGAAAGAGGATCCCCCCAGCCGCCCGAGCCCAGCGCAGCCGGACCAAACAGTTTCGGCCAGCGCTAAGGGCTGGATCGGAGGCGGCTGACGTCCACGACGTCTCTCCACTCGTCGCCATGTCGACGAGGAAAGCAAAACAAGAAGGGCCGCTCATCGCGGCCTTTCTTGTTACTTATGATCGCCGGAGGCGATCAGAAGTACGGATTAGGAGCGCCCTCTAGTGGGCTTTCATGCAGCCAACTTTTAGTTGGCTGCATGCAATAGTTTTTTTTTTTTTATAAAAAAAAAAAACGTCCGGTCGCCAGCCTGGCGATCTTAATAGAACGCCAGTCTGGTTTTAAAGTGAACCTAAAGCCGATAAAAAAAAAATTAGATTAACTCACCTGGGGCCTCCCTCAGCCCCCTGCAGCCGATCGGTGCCCTCACAGCTCCGCTCCGATGTCCCAGGACCCGCCGGCAAGCACTTCCGGTTTCGCCGTCACTCGCCGTCACCGGCCGACAGGCATGGGAACGCGAGTGATTGTTCGCGTTCCCAGCCTGTATATCGTCCCCTATGCTGCTATTGCGGCCTCCTGGCCGCAATAGCAGCATAGGGGACGATATACAGGCTGGGAACGCGAACAATCACTCGCGTTCCCATGCCTGTCGGCCGGTGACGGCGAAACCGGAAGTGCTCACCGGCGGGTCCTGGGACATCGGAGCGGAGCTGCGAGGGCACCGATCGGCTGCAGGGGGCTGAGGGAGGCCCCAGGTGAGTTAATCTCATTTTTTTTTTATCGGCTTTAGGTTCACTTTAAGGCGATTCTAGGCATGTGTCTAGTGATTTTCTAAGCAAGCCTAGAAATTTTTGGAGCATTTTGGTGTAGCGTTTTTTTAATATATTTTGTTACAGTAGAGCTGTAACTGAACAGCTTCTGTAACAAAAACGCCTGGAAAATGGCTCTGATCTAGCGTTTTTGCTATACTTAACATTGAGGCTGAATGGCCTCAGAAATCAGCAGAAATGCTGCAGGACCCGTGTTTGCATTTGGGAGAAAATCACATCGCTCTGGCGTGCTCTGTCCCATACAAATACATTTGCCAAGCGCAAGCATCTTAAAAAGCGCCCAGAAGCACTCTTGGTGTGCACTAGCCCTAACTCCGGAAAAAAAGACAAGACAAGACAAACAACATTTATATCGCGCTTTTCTCCTGGCGGACTCAAAGCGCCAGAGCAGCAGCCACTAGGGCGCGCTCTATCGGCAGTAGCAGTGTTAGGGAGAGTTGCCTGAGGTCTCCTACTGAATAGGTGCTGGCTTACTGAACAGGCAGAGCCGAGATTCGAACCCTGGTCTCCTGTGTCAGAGGCAGAGCCCTTAACCATTACACCATCCAGCAAAAGCATGCAGCTAATGCAGTCATACTTCAGTCAAGAGCACCTGATCTGCATGCTTGTTCAGGGGCTTTCGTTAAAAGGGGCAGAGGATCAGCAGGGCAGCCAGGCAATCTGCATTTTATATCAGCTTCCATATTTCTCTCAAAGAATTTCTATCAAAACAAAAAAATAAATTATAATTTAATCCACTTAATGTTCCTATATCCTAAGTCACTTTCTTACAAGTTACTGGGCCATTGTTGAAAAAAAAAAATTACTTTAGCATTTGTATAATTTAATCATTTTTTCATCCAGTTATGCAGGGGGTCTGTTACTTAGGCCCAGTTCACATTAGCGCATCCGGACCGCATACTGTACAAAACGAACGTACGTTCCGCATAGCAATGTAAAGGCTATGCGGACGTTCACACGTGTCCGTTCCATACAGTACGGAGCCGGATTGGATCCGGACTCTTTTCCAACATGCGCTATTTTTTAGGTCCGGATCTCCGGCCCACGCACCCGGACCGGAACCTGACCGGAGCCTGACAGCACCATCCGGAACACAGAAACCAATGGGGAACGGAAGGCACAGAACACACTGCCTACAAAAACCTGACGTTCTACCCCACTTCCTATGCATATGCAAGCGGCCATTTCGGATGGGGACACATGGGCCAAGCATGTCTGGAGTGGAGCAGCAGTGACAGACGTGCTGGAGCTGTTTGGCAGAATGTCGGAGGTGGAGGTGAGGCCTACAGCGGGGGAACCTGATTCTACACGTGCACCAGGTGCACCTTCTGCTGACCCCAACATTTTTTTTTTAATTAAATGTAACTATTTTTTGCCCACGGATCCGGATGGCAGCCTGATGCATGCCTGATACAAACGGACCAGATCCGGATCGGAAGCGTTTCTGCCTCAATGTAAAGTATAGCAAAAGCTCAAACCGCTCTGGAAAATACTAGATCAGAGAGCGGTTTTCGGGGCGTTTTTGTTACATTAGCTGTTCAGTAACAGCTTTTACTGTAACAATATATGTAATCTGCTACACAAATACGCTCCAAAAAATGCTAGGCATGTTTAGAAAACGTCTCTAAACATGCCTAGAATCGCTCTGAAATCTGCTCCAAAAACCTCTAGCGTTTTGAGGATATGCCAGCGTTTTTGGTGTGCACTGGGCCTTGCACAGTACATCTAGCTATACAAGACACAGGTCTGTTATTTATCTTGTTTCGTGGTGTTACTTTTGTCATAAGAAATAATCAAATAAATACATAAAGAAAATAAACCTTGTTTGCTGTCCTTTTTTTGGAACACATTCTTATAACTTCACATTAATTAATAAATTATTTAATCAGTGTTTGCCCGTTGTAAAATCTTACCTCACCTTGATTAACATTCTTACATTCATCAGTGATGCTGGCTTGTTTTCTTCTAGTAAGGTTTGTTCCCTCTGTGCAGCAAGCAGGATTGTCAGGTGATCTCCCAGAGTGCTCCGGGGCAGAAGGCTGCATGACATCATAGCCGAGGCTGTGACATCACTGGGAGGGTGGGGCTACTTACCATTATACAGCAATATAGAGAGATAGGAAGTGTTTTTGATGTTGAAACCAGGGAAATTAAAGGGAACCTAAACTGAGAAGAATATGGATTTTTCCTTTTACAATAATACCAGTTGCCTGGCTCTCCTTCTGATCCTGTGTCTCTAATACACAGCCCCTCAACAAGCATGCAGATCAGGACTGACTGAAATCAGACTGGATTAGCTGCATGCTTGTTTCAGGTGAGTGATTCAGCCACAGCTGCAGCTAAAGAGATCAGCAGGACTGCCAGGCAACTGGTATTGTTTAAAAGGAAACATCCATATCCCTCTCAGTTTAGGTTCCCTTTAACATAAAAATTGGCATCCTAAATATTGTTTTTATATTCTATATAGTAAAATAGTTAGTTGTGTCAAGAAGGAGTCAAGAGGACAAACATGCAGTAATTTAATTTAAAAAAAAAATATAATGAAATCCAGTTCTCAAAATTACGGGCTGCTGGATTTAGCCCAAAACTGGGAGAGCAAAACTTATTTTTTGTGATTAGAAGAAATCCCATTCCTGCACCAACAATGAGGCCCAGTGCACACCAAAAACCTCTAGCAGATCCGCAAAACGCTAGAGGTTTTTGGAGCAGATTTCAGAGCGATCCTCGGCATGTATAGAGAGGTTTTCTAAACATGCCTAGCGGTTTTTGGAGCGTTTTTGTGTAGCAGATGTCATATATTGTTACAGTAAAGCTGTTACTGAACAGCTACTGTAACAAAACGCCTGGAAAGCCGCTCTGATCTAGCGTTTTTCAGAGCGGTTTTCCATTTTCCTATACTTTAACATTGAGGCAGAAACGCCTCAGAAATCTAAAAAATGCTGCAGCCCCCGAGTTTGCGTTTGTGGAAAAAACGAGCCACTCTGGTGTGCACCATCCCATTCACTTTCATTAGCCAAGCGGTTTCCCCCCCGCAAGCGTTTCTAAAAACCGCTCCAGAACTACTCCGGTGTGCACCAGGCCTAATGCTACGTACACACATGTGACAACGATTGTTCGTTGAGAACGACAAACGAACTTTTAATTGATGAAAGAACGACCTAAGTAAAGTTAGTTGGTGTGTAACGATCAGATCGTTAGAACGAACGTTACATCACGTAAAGCAACTATTGCGCCTGCGCATAAAAATGAGAAGTTTCATGGAGAAATAGCGAAATGCGCATGTCAAGCCTAGTACGAACGACCGTTTCCAACGATGTGCTACTTTTGCAAACGATCGTCGTTGGTAAAAATCCGCCGAGACAAAACTTTCTTTTGTAGCGATTTGGCTCGTTCGTCATTTGCCTTAATAGTCGGTGGTTCGTTTTTTGTAATGATCGTCGTTGGTAAAGATCGGGGAACGATCGTTACAAACGACTATAGTCGCATGTGTGTACGCACCTTAGGGCCCTTTTCCACCAGCGCGTTTGCGCTGGCTGAATCGCAAAAACGCAAACCGCTAGCGATTTTACAATCGCTACGGTTTGCTTTTTAACATAGGAATCGCGGTAGGTCATTTCCACTACCGCGATTCGTTTTTTACGCGAACGCGCGGCGGAGCGATATTTGCCGCGATTTTGCTATGCAGTGCATAGCATAGCAAAATCGCGGCAGCAAACGTCTGGGAATCGCCGGTTTTGCGATTCAGCAATCGCTAGCGTTCAGCGTGAACGCTAGCGACTGCAGGTGGAAAAGGGCCCTTAATCAGAGACAGAATCATCCGGAATTCCTGCTACAGGTATGTCCATGAACTGATATCTATCCTTTCCCTAATAAACATCAGATATCCCTCTTTGCTTGTCCTTCCCCCTCTCCAGCCCAGATTTCACCCCTCCTTCCCTGTTCTCACATCCTTGATGGTGAAACCCATCTGTCAAAACACAAAGGGGACCTGAACTCTTGCACCGGACAGAAAGAAAACACAGAGAAATGCACCCTGTATGTATTTAGAGAGTTTGGCCGGTCTAATTCCCCCTTATCTGTGTCTAATCACAGCTGTGTCAGCTCAGGAATCTCCTCTGCCACGGCAGAGCAGCTAATTTGTAAACACAGGATGTTAACAATTTATCTGCTTCCATGAAAGCAGGAAGTAGACACACTGCAGATTTTTTTGCGGGATTTATATTAGCTGTAACAAAGAAATGGTTTTCTTTAAAGCATAACTGAAAGGTCTGAGTTTCACTTCCCTGGGGCTTCTGCCAGCCCCTGCAGCCGACTTGTACTCGCGATGTGACATGCCCATCGTCTGTTCCCACGCTGCAGCTCACTTCTTGCGGTGGGTATCCACTGCGCCTGCACATCCCTGGCCGCAGGCATCCTCACTCACGCTCCCGTTGCCGGGAGCATACTGCGCAGACGCAGTAGAGATTTTCTCGCACTGTGCCTGCGCAGGGCGCTCCTGGCCATCTGAACCCTTTCAAGGATACGCGCGGCCAGGGCACAGTGGCGGTCGACTCACTAGTTCTACTTGCATTCAAATTTCATGTTGATTGTATGCAGTTTAATTTTGGACCAATTATTATAACTTCCTGTCAGTTGTAACTGGTCAATGTTCACTGCAACAAACACAATTGCTAACTTCCAGCTAGAGCAATGTCCTGCCTCTATCTGGTCAGCAGACGCCAGTCAGCCAATCAGGTGTACTGTCATACACCCTTTGCCTGCTGTACCAAATCTAGCAGGAATTACATAAATTAGCATTCAGGTGGGAGGCTTCGGTTGGACGCAATCGCGAATTGCATCGTTTACAGGGACGCCCCGTGTAGGCACATCTCCCACACGGCCCCCTCCCTAACCACTCACCTGTCAACCGCATCCTGGAAGCTGTAAAAAAAGAAATTTAAAATCACAAACACTGGTCCGCATGACAGCTGGGGGCCCAAACTGGAGCTGGGAAAAAAGGGCGCATGCCGCTAGTGGACAAAAAGGGCGCCGCCATTCACTCCCATAATAAATAGCGTTTAATGGGCGCCGGGTAGGAAAAAAGGGCGCCGGAGCTAAATAAAGTTTATAAACGGCGCCAGGAGCTAAATAAAGTTTACAAACGGCGCCCGGAGCTGTTTAATGATTTATAACTGAACTTGTGGTGATTTACGTTTATAAAATGCACCCGTGCCGAATAACGTTTATGAAAATACTAAACATATTTATCTTATTTAAATAATTAAAACATTATTTAAAGTTTTATCCCTTACTGTTTGTAAAACATTATTATTCACAAAATAAAGCGATCAGTACGTAACGTAAATTGCAAAATATTTTTTTAATCCACAATTAGTAAAACATAATTATCCACATAATAAAGGGGGGTCTTAGGTTTAGGCACCAACAGGGGGGTCTTAGGTTTAGGCACCAACAGGGGGGTCTTAGGTTTAGGCATTAACAGGGGGGTCTTAGGTTTAGGCACCAACAGGGGGGTCTTAGGTTTAGGCATTAACAGGGGGGTCTTAGGTTTAGGCATTAACAGGGGGGTCTTAGGTTTAGGCACCAACAGGGGGGTCTTAGGTTTAGGCACCAACAGGGGGGTCTTAGGTTTAGGCACCAAGAGGGGGGTCTAGGGGTTAGGGGTAGGTACAGGGAGGGTTACTTAGGCACCAACAGGGGGGTCTTAGGTTTAGGCACCAACAGGGGGGTCTTAGGTTTAGGCACCAACAGGGGGGTCTTAGGTTTAGGCACCAACAGGGGGGTCTTAGGTTTAGGCACCAACAGGGGGGTCTTAGGTTTAGGCACCAACAGGGGGGTCTAGGGGTTAGGGGTAGGTACAGGGAGGGTTACTTAGGCACCAACAGGGGGGGTCTTAGGTTTAGGCACCAACAGGGGGGTCTTAGGTTTAGGCACCAACAGGGGAGTCTAGGGGTTAGGGATAGGTACAGGTAGGGTTCTGTGTAAGAGTAGGCTTAGGTATAGTTTTAGTAAAATTTTAGTAATAATTACTAATGTATTACAACACTTATTACGAACGTAGTTATATTTATATCATCTTTATAAACAATATTTTCAGATTTTATTATAAGAACAAACCATAAATGACTGTTATTCACAATAATATACAATTATAACAATTAAACATATATTATTGGTTTTTTTATAAACGTAATTATAAGTTTAACTTTTGAAACAGGGAAGATTAACGTTTTCCCAATTTCCGATTTCATAAACATTATTTAATGATTTATAATTTTGTTAAACATTATTTGTAAACGAAATATAGCACACTATATTTATAAACCCTATTAATGATTAATTATTATTTAGAGTTTACACCCCGCGCCCTTTTTGTCCAGGCGCCCTTTTTGTACGTACGCGCCCAAACTGGTCAATGTTCAACAGTAAGGCCTAGTGCACACCAGAGCGGTTTGGCTGCATTTTGCGATCCGCTTGCGGGTGCAGATCCGCTTGGGTAATGTATCTCATTGGGCTGGTGCACACCAGAGCGGGAGGCGTTTTGCAGAAACGCATACTCCCAGGCTGCTGCAGATTTTGGATTGCGGAGGCGTTTCTGCCTCAATGTTAAGTATAGGAAAAACGCAAACCGCTCTGAAAAATGGCAGTTCAGAACGGTTTTGCAGGCGTTTTTGTTACAAAAGCTGTTCAGTAACAGCTTTACTGTAACAATATCTGAAATCTACTACACCAAAAACGCTTCCCAAAACTGCAAAATGCTAGCTGAAACGCTACAGAAAAATAACAAAAAGCGTTTCAAAATCTGCTAGCATTTTGTGGATCTGCTAGCGTGTTTTGGTGTGCACCGGCCTAGCAGTTTGATGATAGCATCAATGCAGCAGCAGTGTCCTCTCCCCCAAAGCCTGCTGTAAACCCTCTCAGTTTGTCTGCTTAACTTCATATGACTGCATTTCAAAGCAAGAACATTTAATTGCAGAACTCCCACTTTGGCACACACAAGAACATTTGGGAACCGCTCTCGCTATCAGATGGCACATGGAGTCCCAGGTCTGGATTTTGGTTTTAAACTTTGGCTTCTCTGAAGAGTTTGAAGCTCTCGCCTTAAGCTCTGTGACATCTTATCACATGACTGAAGCCTTATCCGTGCAGAACAGATCCCCTGCTTCCGATGCTTAGCCTGCGGCGGGGTAGGTGGCACTGCGACTATTCTGCGGCCCAACGGTAATCGCCTACGCTCTTGGCGACTTGAAAGATTCAAATAACACATGTGCGACTTGTAGGAACTGTCTGTGACAAAGCGAGACCTTATCAGGCAACACCAAGGCCAGCTCATGATGTCATCGCCCGCCTCCTGGGAAAAATGAGGTCATTAATTGAACCGCTCGCAGAGATAAGGCGCCGTAAAAATAAACAGAGCTGCCGCGAAATGGGGCTGACGGTGAAGTGAGACCCTTAAAGTATTTGGCGTTTGGAGGGGGGGGGGTGCGTCTGTCTTTCGGAACAAAGCTGTTTTCTCGCTTCTTGGAAGACTCGGGAAAAATCAACAGGAAGGATCAGTGGCTTAGAGCTGGTTTACAATATATAATCTACAAGCTCGCTGGTGTTTTTGGACCAGTTAACACAGTCTTTGCCAACCAAGCCATCTGCTTAAGCTGGCCACTAATGGTCCAATTTCTAGCGAAAAATCGCTCGAGCGATCAGAAATTCTGATCGGATTGGTTGTAAATAATCTCCATTGGTGGACACAATCGATTATGAACGAGAAAAAAATGTCGCCCGAATGAATTTTCGTCAAACGAAAATTTGGATTTTCTTGGTGGTCGTGATAGATAAGAAGCAATGATCGGTTAGTTGATGGTGTAGTTAACGATTTTTCGTCCGATCAGAATTTCTGATCGCTCTAACGATTTTTTGCTAGAAATTGGACCGTTAGTGGCCACCTTTAGGAAGTCAACAACATTTTCAAGTGTTAATTCTGGTACGGACAAGATCTTCTACTGCTTTCCAAAATACTGATCATTTGAGATGACAGTCAGGGCTGGGACCCACTAAGGTGTTTTTTGGCAGTGTTTTGGGATCGATGACAATGGCCGGCAATTCCCAAAAATGCTTTGCCAGTGTATATGAATGGGACTGAACCCACTAGTGCGATTACAATTAGGGGTATTCGCAATCACAGGGAATGCAGCATTCTTAGGCCCGGTTCACATTAGCGGGCGCCGTCCGGAATCGCCGTGCCGAAGCCGGACCGCATGCGGGACGGACGGAACGGACGCACGGCATAGCAATGTAAGTCTATGCCACCGTTCACATGCGTCCGTTTCGTCCGGACTGGAGCCGGACCGGATCCGGACTCTGGCATAAGACCCAACATGCGCTATTTTTTGGTCCGGCTCCTCCGGCAGCCGTATCCGGGGCGGAGCCGGACTGCACCATCCGGCCAATACAAAGCAATGAGAACCGGAGAGCGCACAACACACTGGCTAAAAATCCGGATGTTCTACCCCACTTCCTATGCGTATTGTAGCGGCGATTTTGGATGGGGACACATGGGCAAGCATTTTGGAGTGGAGCAGCAGTGACTTTAAACGTGCTGGAGATGTTGGCAGCATGTCGGAGGTGGAGGTGAGTGCTAAACAGCGGAGGGCCTGATTCCACAGGTCCACCTTCTGCTGACCTCCCAGACCCCAACATTTTATTTGGTTTGTACTATCTTTTGCCAAACGGATCCGGATCGCATCCTGATGAACACCTGATGCAACCTGACCGGATCCAGAACCGTACGGTTCAGATCCGGATCCGGTCAGGTCATCCGGTCCATTTGGCAGAGAACCGCAAGTGTGAACCGGGCCTTAAGAGTGCATTTGTGCTCAATGCTAAGTGTAGAAACGCTGCAAAATAGCTTTGAAAATACATTGATTTTGCAGTGATTTTAGGGTGGCCAAGCGATTACAATTTAAAACACTTAACGACCGCCTAACGCCGATAGGCGGCGGCTGATCGTAAGTGGAATTACATGGAAACGGCCGCTCGCTCGCGGCTCGCAGGCTAAATGTAAACACGCGGGGAAGAAATGCTGCAGCAGCGCAGTAAAGGAGATCGGCGATCCCTGGCCTCTGATTGGCCATGGATCGCCGGCATCTGATAGGCTGAAGCCTATCCTAGGCGGCGCAGGACGGATAACCGTTCTGCGCAGCCCATGTCGTGAGGGAGAGGGAGGGAAGGGCAGAGAGGGCGGAAATCGCTGCGGAGGGGGGCTTTGAGGAGCCCCCCCCCCCCGCAAATCACAGGCAGCCGGCGGCGATCAGACCCCCCCCCCCCCAGCAGGACATCCCCCTAGTGGGGAAAAAAGGGGGGGAAGTCTGATCGCCATGCTGCAAACCTGATCTGTGCTGTGAGCTGGAGAGCCCCCGCTGCACAGATCAGGCAAAGAGAGCCTGGTCCTTAAGTGGTTAAATAAACTTTATTATACTCACCAGGGCCCATATGCAATTCCCTGTTTCTCCTGAGGTCTCTCCTAGGGAATATTTTCACGCCTTGTCAATATAATGCTTTTCAAGCCACCAGCAAGCAAAAAAAAAAAAAATAGTCCAAATAATTTTGATAGTACTTTTTTGCCTACTTTTGAGACTTTTCAATTGCAAACTGCAGAAAAGTTACTTTAAAGAGAAAATAAAAATGTATCTCATAGGAGAAAGTTTAGGAGAAAAAGTTAACTGCATATCGGCCCGGGTGTCCGTATTTCCTGCTTCTGTCCCTAAGGGCTCGTTTCCACCATAGCGAATCCGCATGCGGCGCCGACATGTGGATTCGCTTCATACATTGAAGTGGCCGGGGCTGTTTCCATATGTGCGGCGTGCGGGAGCGATTTGGCGGCGGGCCAAATCTGCACGACGGGACCCACAGAATTCGCCTGCGTCGGGAATCCATGCGAATCGCCGCTAATGTATTTAATAGGAAAAACGCATGCGTTTTTTACATGCGTTTTTTTCCCACGATTCGCGTGCGATTTCGCACCTTTTTCAATGTTATTTTGCCCTGGCAGAGTCATGGTTAATTTCGCATGGCACCCTGCCACGCGAAATCACACGCGAAATCGCGGGTAAAAACGCATGCGGAAACGCATCCGCATGCGTTTTTACAAGCGTCGGGATGCCGGCGAAATCGCGTCGCAACAGTGGAAACGGGCCCTTAAGGAGAGGGTCGCAGGCGCTTCTCTGATTGGTCCTAGAGAGACACCCATGACCTCTTCCTTAAGGGGGCGGGGCTATGGATGGATGCCGGACATCCGGACACCTGATGAGTATAATGAAGTTTATTTTTTTTAAATGAATCGCTAAACGCTGTACAGTGTCCTGAAATGCGAGCGCCATCGCCCTGCAAATTGCTGCACACAGCGCTGCTGCAATGCCTAGTGCCAGCCCTAACATATCTGCAGCTGTTCTGGAGAGGGGTGATCTTTGTGATATTTTTACGCTTTACATACGTCACCCTTTTGCTTCAGGAAGTCCATACCCACAGCCTGGGACCTTTTAGGTAAATATTGAGTGTTTCTGTGAGAAAACGCGGAAAAGCCGCCGCGAGTACTCAGAGTAAGGCGGCTGATTCCGCGTTCAACAAGGCAGCTTGCGCACATGGGCCTGCATCCACTGGCCTGACGGAGCGCGGAGAAACCGCCGCATGCCCAGTGAACAAGGCGGCGGATTCCGCGTCCGACGCGGCGGTTTGCACACATGGGCCTACCACTAGCAGTATGGCTGAACGCGGGGAAACCGCCGCATGCTCTGACAGCGGTGCGGCTGGCCCCGCGTTCAAACCAGCAGATGCATTGCAGCGCATGTCTGGTGTGGCTGGGACTGATAGTCCACACAGGTTCAGAAGGACACGCACGCGCTGAGAGGCAGAGCCTTTATGACAGTCAGAAGGGTGTCAGCTGATCTAGCCGATCAGCTGACAATTCTATCAGGTTTCATTGGTCCAGCACTTAGGGGTGGCGCTGGTGAGCGCTATGGTATATATACTGGGTGCTGGTCATTTCTCTGGAGTCTGGCGTTGCGATCACTACGTGGTAGCACTCAGACCTTGTCAGTATCTGTGATATTATCTGTGTTATTATCTAGACCAGTTCCTGGGTGTTGATGATCAAGGACCTCACACCTCAGTCTAGGGAAAACTATATTATCTGTGTTATTATTTAGACCAGTTCCTGGGTGTTGATGACCAGGGACCTCACACCTCAGACTAGGAATTAGCTTTACCATCTAGTTATACTCAGACCAGTTCCAGGGTGTTGATGATCAAGGAGCTCACACCCAAGACTAGGCATTGTTGATTATTTGTTATGACCTTCTGCTTTCCTGACTACTCTTCTGATCTCTGATTAGGTACTTCGCTATATCTGATTCTCTGTTGCCAATCGCTGCTTGTCTTAGGATTCCGCATCTGTCTCCTGTCTCTGTCCCTGATCTGTCTGTCTGTTGCCGACCTGGCCTGTCCGACCTCGAGAGCTATCTCCTCAGTCAAGAGATAGCTCACAGACCTGTGGGTGACACCCTTCCTTGGTGTCACTCACACTCTGTCCTTCCTACTCCTAGCCTAACCCCTCCCTCGAGAGAGAGTCTCAGGCTTGCGGAAGGAACGTGTTACTGTGCAGTACGCCTTACTGCTGTGCACCTGCTCCTCAGGTGCAGTCCTCAAAGTATTACTGTTGTACCAAACACTCTTATTACCCAGGTGTCCAGAGGTTAGAGATATATCTGATTATCGGTGATACTGCAGATCATCAATAATCGGGTATATTCTGCATTCTCGGTGATACTGCAGATCACCGGTAATCAGACCCTCTCTGTGTTACACCGATCGTTACAGTTTCCGATCAGTTTTATGGATGTTTTTCTTATATGTCTATTGTTATGATGACATCATGACCTGCTGGCCAATGAGATGGGAGGGTGTGACTCTGTGTGGACAGGCCCTGCAGTTCCCCATCAGGTCCGGTCATTTACATACTGATTCTGGTTGGTTGTACCATTGTAGTGGTGACTATCAGTGGTGCTCAGCAGAGCTCGAATATTCGAGTAGCTCGAATATTCGAGCTCTTTTTCAGCTATTCGAGCTCGGTATTCGAGCTCCGAATAGCTGGAGCTATTCGAATGGGCTATCCGAGTACACTCGAATAGCCCATTCACTATTCGAGCTATTCGAGCAACTCGGCGCTATTCGAGCTCGGTACCGAGCTCGAATAGCGTCATAGCCCAGATTGATGTCCTTAGAGCCAATCAGAGGGCTCCCAGGCCCTCTGACGGCAGCCAATCACAGAGGGGGACCCTGGCCAGCCCCTACCCTATAAATAGCGGCCGCCATGTTCCGTTTCTCCATGCTTGCCTGAGACTTGTACAGAGAGAGAGTTGCTCCTTTGTGCTTTGGCTTAGCAAGTGCTCTATTGTGATCATTTACCTAGCGTTTTTGCTCACCTACACCTGCCATATACACCTATATTGTTGTTAGTTAGATAGACATTGTATTTTAGTTAGTAGCTTGTGTGTTACATTAGAGACAGGCAGCTGCTGCAAGCTTACAGGTTTAGGCCTCAGGGGGGCCTTGCCTCTGTGGGCAGCTGTCCTCTGTTTATTTCTCTCATCTATACCAGTATTTCTGCTGTCCTTTACTAATAGTATTGTAGTTATACTGTACTAGGAGTAGGACACTCACTGACTGTCACTGTTTATAGGCTACTAGCTAGCTCCTGCGTGTGTGCGCTCACTCACTGTCTGTGTGTACACACACTCTATTTCCTTCTGATTACTGATAGATTATTGTTAGTTAGTTGTACTTACTTACTACTTACTCTTACTGTACCCGTAGGGACACTCACTGTCACTGTTCATATAGGCTACTAGCTCCTGCGTGTGCGCACTGCACTCACTGTCTGAGTGTACACACACAACACACACTCTATTTCCTTCTGATCGCTGATTGATTATCGTAATTAGTTAGTTCTACTTACTGTTACTACTTACTCTTACTGTACTAGTAGTCTAGGACACTCAGTCACTGTCCATAGGCTACTAGCTCCTGCGTGCGTGCACTCACTGTCTGAGTGTACACACACCCACACTCCATTTCCTTCTGATCGCTGATTGATTATTGTAATTAGTTAGTTCTACTTACTGTTACTACTTACTCTTACTGTACTAGGAGTCTAGGACACTCAGTCACTGTGTTCATAGGCTACTAGCTCCTGCGTGCGTGCACTCACTGTCTGAGTGTACACACACCCACACTCCATTTCCTTCTGATCGCTGATTGATTATCGTAATTAGTTAGTTGTACTTACTGTTACTACTTACTCTTACTGTACTAGGAGTCTAGGACACTCAGTCACTGTGTTCATAGGCTACTAGCTCCTGCGTGCGTGCACTCACTGTCTGAGTGTACACACACCCACACTCCATTTCCTTCTGATCGCTGATTGATTATTGTAATTAGTTAGTTCTACTTACTGTTACTACTTACTCTTACTGTACTAGGAGTCTAGGACACTCAGTCACTGTGTTCATAGGCTACTAGCTCCTGCGTGCGTGCACTCACTGTCTGAGTGTACACACACCCACACTCCATTTCCTTCTGATCGCTGATTGATTATTGTAATTAGTTAGTTCTACTTACTGTTACTACTTACTCTTACTGTACTAGGAGTCTAGGACACTCAGTCACTGTGTTCACACACTAAATTTACTTGTGATTACTACTGATTATTGTAACTGCTAGTTGTACTTCCTGACTGTTACTACTTACTTACTGTACTAGGGGACACTCACTCAGTCACCTCACCAACCAACCCACTCCATTAAAGTACCCCACTTTTCACCCGCCCTTTTACAAAACTTTTGTCTATACGCCCAAAACATTTAAGATGTCTGGAAGTGGCAGCCAGCGCGGTTTGGGCAAGGGGAAGGGCAGCAAGGGAATCAGGAGGAGAGGGAGCAGCATTGTGGCAAGCCGCGGCCGCGCCACCATGCACAGTTCCGCAGCAGCAGCAGCAGCGTCAGTGGCTAACATTCCTCCCATAGCCACTGGCCGTGGACGCCTTGGGCGCCGCCCAGCAGGAGCATCTGCAACTCACGCTGCAGAGACACAGCAGCAGCAGCGTGTAGCACCTGCTCCCATTTTCCTCCAGCCGGGTCGGAAACGTCCCATTGAGGAAAAGGATGCAGACACTGTGGTGCAACTCATGACGGAGGATGAGCAGCCCGCCATCAGCTCTGCATCCGAGGCCTCCACCCTCACCACCACCACCACCCCTGTTCGCAGCAGCCGCCCAGCAGGGTCTGGGGAGGAGGCCAGTTCACCGTCACTCGCCGACCTGTCATTCAGCAGTCTTTTGACCCCAGGCATCATGAGTAAATTGTCTGCTGTTGTTGGCGATCTTGAGGAGGAGATGCTGATGGGCACTTTGGGGGATGAGGGATTGGACAGCAAGACTGTGGCGACAGTCAAGCAGCCCATCCATGCATCAGGAGAGGAGTTTGGGGGGTCCTCATCCCAGCAGGACATGTTTCAGGAGGGGGAGGATGATGATGACCCGGTGACAGACAGAGACTGGGTGCCACCACCTCCAGGGGATGTCGTCCTCAGCAGCTCTGAGGAGGAGGAGGAGGATGCGCTTGTGGGCCTTGCAAGGAGGCGCATCATTGCAAGCATTGGCAGCGTCCCACAGCCTGCTGGTGTCTCAGGCTCAGCAGCAGCAGCAGCAGCATCAGCCAGTACCACCCCCAGCCGCACCCAAGCCCCCCCCCCAACCACCACAGGGAGACAGGCAGCAGCGCTTCCATGCCGTAGGGGGAAGTTTCTGTCACCAATCTGGCGGTTTTTTACCATGCCCACTGTGTACAGCAAGTACGCCACTTGCAACCACTGTCAGCGGAAGTTGAGCAGAGGTGCAGACCCCTTAAAGTTCAGCACCAGCTCGCTCATCAACCACCTTGCGGCTAAACATTTCCACCAGCATGAGGAGTTCCAGAGGCTGAAGGCATCTGCTGCTGGCAGTGGCACCACACCCATCACTGCACAGCCTTCAGCAGCAGCAGCAGCAACAGCAGCCACCCGCCCTCCTGCTCCTCCAGCAGCACCAGCAGGAGTGCAGAAACGCACTGCTCCTCCCCCCTCTGCAACTCCTGCCGCCGACACTGAGGCCTGTTCTGGCAGCCAGTCCTCAGTGGCCTCCTCTGCTGTGTCTGCTGATTCCCGTGTCAGCAAAAGGCCACGCCAGAGCCTTTTGAGCGAGTCCTTCCAGGGGGTGGTTAGGGCACTGCCTCCCAGCAGCCGTCGCGTGCGGCAGCTGAACGACTTGCTGGCACGGGCCATGTGCTCCCAACTCCTGCCGTACACGCTCGTGCAGGAGGGGAGCGACATTCGTGCGCTGCTTGCTTGCGCAGCCCCAGACTGGCAGCTCCCCAGCAGACACTTCTTTGCCCGCAAGGCCATTCCTGCACTGCACCGCTTTGTGATGGCCAATGTGGAGCGAGGGCTGGAGCACGCGGTTGGTGAAAGGGTCCACGTCACCATGGACTCCTGGAGCAGCCGCTTCGGGACAGGCCGCTACCTGTCCTTCACTGTCCACTGGGTCAGCTTGGTGGAAGGGGGTGAGGATGGGAGAGCAGCAGCGGGCACAGCAGCAGCAGCAACACAGTGGGTGGTGCCACCCCGCAGGCTCAGGGGAACTGCAGCAGGTTCCTCCGATCCTCTGCCATCCTCCGGCACACCTGGCCAAACCCCCCGCCTCAGCAGCAGCGTGAAGGCCCGCCACTGCCAAGCGCTGCTGCACTTGGTCAGCCTTGGGAAGACCAAGCTGACGGCAACCCATGTGTTGGCCAAACTCCAGGAGCAGGAGAGGATTTGGCTGACCCCCAGAGGCCTCAGAGTCGGAGAGGTGGTGGCCGACAATGGGGCCAATCTGGTTGCCGCAATAGACAGGGGAAACCTGACCCACATCCCCTGTCTTGCCCACGTGCTGAACCTGGTGGTGCAGAAGTTCCTGCGCACCTACCAGGGGATGGGCGATCTGCTGGAAACGGCAAGGAATGTTGTGCGTCACTTCCGGCGCTCGGCTGCAGCCTGTGCGAGCCTGGAAGACGTGCAAAAGGAGCTGGATCTGCCACGCCATCGGCTGATCCTTGACGTTCCGACTCGCTGGAACTCCACCCTGGCGATGTTGGAGCGTCTGGTTGAACAGAGGCGCGCTGTCAAACAGTACCTTGCCCTGGCCACTGTTTCCGCAGCTCAGAGAAGGGACAAGACCAGCAACTTCCCGTCCATCGTCCCCGATGATGACTGGAGGCACATGCAGCAGGTGTACTTAGTGCTGGCTCCCTTCCTGCAGGCCACAAACATGGTGAGCAGGGACCATGCTATGGTCTGCGAGTGGGTGCCCCTGGTTTCTCTGCTGAACAGGGCCCTCGATGCTTTGCTGGAACAGGGAGCGGCAGCCTTGGACCAGCAGGAGCGGCAACCAGCTGCGCAGTCCACCTCTGAGGGGGAGGAGGAGGAGGACTTGGTGGAGGTCCCTGACCTGGCTGCTGATGAGGGGGATCAGCACAGCGCAGCTGAGTTGGTGCGGGGGTGGAGAGAGGATGAGGCGGCAGAGGAGGAGGATGAGGACAGCACTGACGTCGATGTGCCAGCAGACGTGGCCCGCCTCTTCCCAATGGCAGCGCACATGCTGACGTGCCTGCGCAGGGACCCCAGGGTGATCCAGATGAAGCAGAGGGAGGACATCTGGATCAGCATGATGTTGGACCCACGCCTCAAGGGGAAGTTGAGCCAGTTCCTGCCGCCTGCAGGAGGAGACCCAGCGCAACAAATAAGGAGCTTGCAGCAGGCCCTTGTTGAGCGCTTGGAGGAAGCCTTCCCCCAGCCTTCCACCCCCACTGTCCAGCAGCCAGCACAGAGGCAGCAGCAGGTGCCTGCATCCAGCAGCAGCAAGCGCCCCACAGACCTGCTGTCTCTCAGCCACGAGCTCTACAGGACTGTAGAGGCTCCGGCAGCAGTGACTAGAGAGGAGATGCATGCAGCAGCATCCTCCTCCGGTCACAGCCAGCGCCTGACCCGCATGGTGGCTGACTACATGGGGTCGTACAGCGGGCTTGACAGCGATGCCCCTGTTGATCCCATGGAGTATTGGGTCAAGCGCATGGAGATCTGGAGCGAGCTGGCGCAGTACGCCCTGGAAGTGCTGTCCTGCCCCCCTTCCAGCGTGCTGTCCGAGCGCTGCTTCAGTGCAGCTGGTGGCGTGGTCACCGAGAAACGCTCACGTCTGTCTCACAAGTCTGTGGACAGACTGACGTTTCTCAAGATGAACCAGGCGTGGGTGGAAGGCGAGTTCCTGGCCCCTGTTGTCGGCGAGAGGGGGACATGAACTGGCTGCCGGAACCATCGTTAATGTGCCTTACCACCCTTTACCACCTCCTGGCTCCTGCTCACTAAGCCAGCCTGGTTCACTTTGACTATTACGTCGCCTGCAGCCACACATTTTACACCTACAGTGGGCTGCTGTGTACTGCCCTTCTGCTGTCTGTCTGTGTTTCCCACTGCCAGGGTACACAGAATTACCTTCTTCTGCTGCCACTCTGCCACCAGCTATTACGTCAAACAATAGCTATATTGGTTGCAAAACCAAAAACCAAAAAACCATAAAAAAAAAAAAAAGGTTTAATTTTTCTGAGGTGCCCGGGTTGAAAACTGTGTTGTCCCAGTTGTGTATTGGACACAATGTGGGCTGCACGACCGCTGTCTGGGACCTCCTGTTGTGTTTATTTACAGCCCTGGTATCACCGCTAGGTACCAGGGCTATTATGTCACGCTGCCTACCTGCTGCCACACTCACACTGCTCCTCCATACCTCCTCCTGCTGCTGCTGCTGCTGTCTGTCTGTGTTTCCCACTGCCAGGGTACACAGATGATTTACCTTCTGCTGCCACTCTGCCACCAGCTATTACGTCAAACAATAGCTGCTCGCCTACTCCTCCATTCCTCCCCCTGCTGCTGCTCTCTGTCTGTGTTTCCCACTGCCAGGGTACACAGATGATTTACCTTCTGCTGCCACTCTGCCACCAGCTATTACGTCAAACAATAGCTGCTCACCTACTCCTCCATTCCTCCTCCTGCTGCTGCTGTCTGTCTGTGTTTCCCACTGCCAGGGTACACAGAATTACCTTCTGCTGCCACTCTGCCACCAGCTATTACGTCAAACAATAGCTATATTGGTTGCAAAACCAAAACCAAACAAACCATTAAAAAAAAAAAAAAGGTTTAATTTTTCTGAGGTGCCCGGGTTGAAAACTGTGTTGTCCCAGTTGTGTATTGGACACAATGTGGGCTGCACGACCACTGTCTGGGACCTCCTGTTGTGTTTATTTACAGCCCTGGTATCACCGCTAGGTACCAGGGCTATTATGTCACGCTGCCTACCTGCTGCCACACTCACACTGCTCCTCCATACCTCCTCCTGCTGCTGCTGCTGCTGCTGTCTGTCTGTGTTTCCCACTGCCAGGGTACACAGATGATTTACCTTCTGCTGCCACTCTGCCACCAGCTATTACGTCAAACAATAGCTGCTCGCCTACTCCTCCATTCCTCCTCCTGCTGCTGCTGTCTGTCTGTGTTTCCCACTGCCAGGGTACACAGATGATTTACCTTCTGCTGCCACTCTGCCACCAGCTATTACGTCAAACAATAGCTGCTCGCCTACTCCTCCATTCCTCCTCCTGCTGCTGCTGTCTGTCTGTGTTTCCCACTGCCAGGGTACACAGAATTACCTTCTGCTGCCACTCTGCCACCAGCTATTACGTCAAACAATAGCTATATTGGTTGCAAAACCAAAACCAAACAAACCATTAAAAAAAAAAAAAAGGTTTAATTTTTCTGAGGTGCCCGGGTTGAAAACTGTGTTGTCCCAGTTGTGTATTGGACACAATGTGGGCTGCACGACCGCTGTCTGGGACCTCCTGTTGTGTTTATTTACAGCCCTGGTATCACCGCTAGGTACCAGGGCTATTATGTCACGGCGAGCTGCCTGCCTCATTGACTGCCTGCTGCCACACACTCATCCTCCTCCTCCTGCTGCTGAATTTACCTCCTGCTGTCTTTGTGTTTCCACTGCCAGGGAGCACATACAATGGCGCTTCCAACCTGCGTGCGCCCACCAGCTATTTGTTACGCTCAAAAATAGCTGCATTTCTTTAAAAAAAAAATTGAAAAGAGAAATACGTGAAGAAGAAGAAGACGATATTGAAAAGGAAGGAAAAGATGAAGATGAAGAAGAAGAAGAAGATGAAGAAGAAGATGAAGAAGATGATGAAGAAGAAGATGAAAAAGAAGAAGAAGATGAAGAAGATGAAGAAGAAGAAGAAGAAGATGAAGAAGAAGAAGAAGATGAAGAAGAAGATGAAGAAGATGATGAAGAAGAAGAAGAAGAAGAAGAAGAAGAAGAAGAAGAAGAAGAAGAAGAAGAAGAAGAAGAAGAAGAAGAAGAAGAAGTATATACAGTAACACTACTGAACAAAATTAAGGACACAACTTCTCTTTCCACATTTTTTTTTAAAGGAACATCCCCACATAATCACTTGCTGTTGTTACTTGGAAAAAAAGAGGTTTCTTGCATCATTCACCCTCAAAACAAGTGTTGGAAGCTATTTAAGGCCAATTCGAATAGTCAGCTCGAATAGTTAGCTCGAATACCGACTCGAATAGTGAGCTCGAAGTCCGAGGTCGAATCGAATAGTAAAAATTATTCGACTCGAATATTCGACTGACCTCGAATAATTTACTATTCGAATTCGACCAAACTCGAATTTTAAAAAGGGGTATTTGAGCATCACTAGTGACTATATAAATTGCATGTCTGCATTTGCTCAAATGGCTGTGTGGCGTTAACAAGGACTATGATGGTCCGAAACGGTGGACCGTAGCCACTCTGCAGCTTTTATTGTCTGTCTTTTTATGATTCAATAAAGCAATTTCTGATAAAAGACCTGTACTGGATCGTCCTGGAGGAATTGTATGATATACCCAGGTCAGGAGGTACACAGGTAGATCCGTAGCACGCCGCTCCCCTGCATCACTGGAGTGCTGTCCTGCACACCTTTTTGGTCACTGGAGAGCAGGCACGTGCAGAGGGGGGTGCTCTGGGTGCCCAGGCACCCCCCCCTTTTTAAAATCAGCAAAAAAGGCCCCTCTGATCGCGCAAAATAAGCCCCGCCCCCTACTGCGGTAAGCCCCGCCCACCCGCGAGAAGCTCCGCCTCCGCCTGAGGCACTTTCAGGTGAAGAGGCCTGGATAGGAATCCTAGTGTGGCATACTGACCTCACCCTCCACCTAGGACCCATACTGACCTCTACCTCCCCAAGCACCCATAGTGACTTCTCCCTCACCCACAGGGACCTCTCCATCCACCTAGCACCCACAGTGACTTCTCCCTCCCCAGCACCCACAGTGACCTCTCCCTCCACCTAGCACCCACAGTGACCTCTCCCTGCACCTAGCACCCACAGTGACCTCTCCCTCCACCTAGCACCCACAGTGACCTCTCCCTGCACCTAGCACCCACAGTGACCTCTCCCTCCACCTAGCACCCACAGTGACCTCTCCCTGCACCTAGCACCCAAAGTGACCTCTCCCTCCACCAGCACCCACAGTGACCTCTCCCTCCCACAGTGACCTCTCCCTCCACCTAGCACCCACAGTGACATCTCCTTCCCCAGCACCCACAGTGACCTCTCCCTCCCCCAGCACCCACAGTGACCTCTCCCTCCACCTAGCACCCACAGTGACCTCACCCTGCACCTAGCACCCACAGTGACATCTCCTTCCCCAGCACCCACAGTGACCTCTCCCTTACTCAGCACCCACAGTGACCTCTCCCTCCACCTAGCACCCACAGTGACCTCTCCCTCCACCTAGCACCCACAGTGACCTCTCCCTCCACCTAGCACCCACAGTGACCTCTCCCTCCCCCAGCACCCACAGTGACCTCTCCCTCCACCTAGCACCCACAGTGACCTCTCCCTCCACCTAGCACCCACAGTGACCTCTCCCTGCACCTAGCACCCACAGTGACCTCTCCCCCCACCTAGCACCCACAGTGACCTCTCCCTCCACCTAGCACCCACAGTGACCTCTCCCTGCACCTAGCACCCACAGTGACCTCTCCCTCCACCAGCACCCACAGTGACCTCTCCCTCCCACAGTGACATCTCCCTGCACCTAGCACCCACAGTGACATCTCCTTCCCCAGCACCCACAGTGACCTCTCCCTCCCCCAACACCCACAGTGACCTCTCCCTCCCCCAGCACCCACAGTGACCTCTCCCTCCACCTAGCACCCACAGTGACCTCTCCCTGCACCCAGCACCCACAGTGACCTCTCCCTTACTCAGCACCCACAGTGACCTCTCCCTCCACCTAGCACCCACAGTGACCTCTCCCTCCACCTAGCACCCACAGTGACCTCTCCCTGCACCTAGCACCCACAGTGACCTCTCCCTCCACCAGCACCCACAGTGACCTCTCCCTCCCCCAGCACCCACAGTGACCTCTCCCTCCACCTAGCACCCACAGTGACCTCTCCCTGCACCTAGCACCCACAGTGACATCTCCTTCCCCAGCACCCACAGTGACCTCTCCCTTACTCAGCACCCACAGTGACCTCTCCCTCCACCTAGCACCCACAGTGACCTCTTCCTTCCCCCAGCACCCACGTTGACCTCTCCCTCCACCTAGCACCCACAGTGACCTCTCCCTCCACCTAGCACCCACAGTGACATCTCCTTCCCCAGCACCCACAGTGACCTCTCCCTTACTCAGCACCCACAGTAACCTCTCCCTCCACCTAGCGCCCACAGTGACCTCTCCCTCCACCTAGCACCCACAGTGACCTCTCCCTCCACCTAGCACCCACAGTGACCTCTCCCTCCACCTAGCACCCACAGTGACTTCTCCTTCCCCAGCACCCACAGTGACCTCTCCCTCCACCTAGCACCCACAGTGACCTCTCCCCCAACCTAGCACCCACAGTGACTTCTCCCTCCACCTAGCACCCACAGTGACCTCTCCCTCCACCTAGCACCCACAGTGACCTCTCCCTCCACCTAGCACCCACAGTGACCTCTCCCTCCACCTAGCACACACAGTGACCTCTCCCTCCACCTAGCACCCACAGTGACCTCTCCCTCCCACAGTGACCTCTCCCTTCACCTACCACCCACAATCACCTCTCCTTCCCCAAATCTAGCAGTGATCCTGCCTACCCCAGCACCCACACTGACCTATCCTTCCCCCAGCACCCACAGTGATCTTTCCCTCCCCCAGAGGCTACCCTCCTGTCCCCTGCAGCACTTACAGGGACCTCCCATCCCAAAAGCAGCGCCTATAGTGACCTCTCCCAACACACAGCATCCACAACTACTCCCTCCTCCAATAACTACAATGACCTCTCCCAGCACCCACAGTGACCTCCCCTTCCTCCAGCACTCATACTGACCTCTTCCTTCCACAGAACCCACAGTGACCTACCTTTCCCCCAGCACCCACACTGACCTCTACATCCCCCAGCAACCACACTGACCACTACCTCCCCTAGCAGCAACTATGCCATTCATAGCAGTACCCACAGTGACCTCCCACTCCCTGCACCCACCGCAATTCCACCAATATTCAGCACCCACATTACACTCAACCAGTAACCCCCATTATAGCAAGCACCCAGTACTTGCACCAAGCAACTTTCACCTAATACTTATATCCGACCTCCATATGGCACTTAGTACTTGCATCATTCACCCTATAGCTGGCACCCAGTACTCACACCCACTTGGCACAGTACTTGCACATTATCTGAACTCACATAAACCAGTACTAGCACCCAAAGTACCTGCACTCAGAATCCACATGACACACAATGCCTACCCATAGCTAGCACCTAGTGCAGGCAATGCACCAAGTATTCACACCAATGCACCTGCACCCAACACCCACATGTTTAATCTGCAGTAGTTCCAGTTGCACTAAGCCTCCACTTGGTGCCCAGAACAAACACCAAACACTCACATATGACATCTAGTACTTGCACCCAGAACTCACAAGGGTTTGAGTAACTGCAATCAACACCTACATGATGCTTGACACCAACCCATACAGCCAGAATGCACATGACACCCTGTGCAGCACCCAGAACCCACATGGCACCCAGCTTCTGCATTTAGCACTCACATGACAACAAATACCCCACTAGCCAGCACCCATTACCCAGATGTTACCATGTACTCGCTCCCAGAACCCACTTGGCACTCAGTATTTGCACCTAAGACCCACATGACACCCTATAACCCCCATAATCAACACCCACATGGCACAGTACTCACACAGCACAAAGTTCCAAAGCCATTATATGCACCTAGTACCCATCCATGGCCAGCACTCAAATAGCAACCAGTACCAACCCTTTGGTCTGAACCCATATGAGACTCAGTTCTCTCCCATGGCACACATCCAGACCACACATGGCACTCCCTGCTCACTCATGTCCAACACTCACATGGCTCCCTGTACCAATTAGCACTCACATGGCACCCACTATTGTTTATCGCCTTCTGCTACTCATTCAGCACCCAATACAGCATAGCATCCACTGCAAATAAACACACAATACAAACTGGACCTTGGTACCCACAGCAGCTTGACACGGACTTTATTTTGGCACATCGGCACCCACTGCAAATTAGCACAAACTGGACCTTTGCGTCTTACCATCCACTGCATCTGTGCACCCACTGCACCTTGGCACTTATTGCAGTTTTGCATCTACTAATGCTTAGCAACCACTGCATATTGGCAACCACTGCTTCTTTGCCTGAAAAGAAGCTTGGGTGCTGATCTAGAGGGACAGAGGTCCCAGTAATGAAAGGTGAATCCATGCCTACATCAGGCTCCACTGTGCCCACTCTAATAGTGCGCACCTATGACTCCTGATTTGAGGATGGTGGCACCAAAGAAGTTGGTTGGAAGAAGACACAAAGTCTGCCTGATACTTCTATAAAGGTGTGTGTGTGTGTGTGTGTGTGTGTGTGTGTGTGTGTGTGTGTGTGTGTGTGTGTGTGTGTGTGTGTGTGTGTGTGTGTGTGTGTGGTGGTGGTGGTGGTGGTGGTGGTGGTGGTGGTGGGGGGGGGGGGGGTTAAGACTGCCTAGTGCTTTCTGGAGAAGGGGTATGACATACACAATTTAGCACGATTTATCGATTAGGGCCCCTTTTTCAAATTTGAGCACCCCCCCTTGAGAATCCTCTGCACGGACCTGCTGGAGAGGGCGGGGTGGACCGAGAAGACACAAGGCAGACGAAATACCAGGAGCTAATAGTGCAATGTGCAAAAACGCCTGAATTTACGAGGTAACGAGACTAACTCAAGAATTTCTGGTTGCAATGAAACTACAATCCCCTTGTGTGGGTCCTCAGAGATCCTGATAGTTAGATAGGTCCTTGGAAAATACAACCTCCCAACAGAGGTGTAGACAATAGTAATTTGTGGATGGAGGCACCCCAAATTATATAAAACAATTAAAAACTGTTTAAAAAGTAGGGGTACATTTGGCTGAACTCTACTGTAGATATTCAAAGTAGGCAATATGACTCTGTCTGTATCAATTCAAGAGGTAGTTACACACAGTAGTGTCAGGCAATGCATTTCACTGGCATCTCCCGCTTCCTCGGGTCAATAACTACCCAAAACATGTACCTTTGGCTGGACAATAATAGAACTCGAGCACCTTATTCAACTGTGGCGTTTGAGTCTGACTATCCTCCAGCCAACTGTTTTTTGTTTTTAATGTTATATATCTGTTTGTGCGCCCCCATCTCCGAATTACTATCTGCTAGGGCTGAGTGTTCCGCAGCCTGTTGCATTATGATTGAGTGGAAGCTAAAAGTGTATTTCGATGGAGATTGCTTCAACGGTAATAATTCAAGTGAAAAAAAATGAGATTGCTATACAGAGAAAACATGATTTAAAAAAACTTTTTCGATAGATTTATTTAATCACTTCTATTAAATCTTCCCGTGATCGATTGTACGGTTTAGGCTTTGTGGGTGTGACAGATGATGCTTTGATTGCATCATCTTTCTCTTCAGGCTGTGGGAGGTAGGAGCACAGACAAAACTGCTCTGAAAAAATTGCAACCTACAGCAGAGCCTGTCTGTGGAACAGGAAGTCTGTGGAACAGGAAGTGATCATGACCGAGCTCCTGGCCTGGTACACAGATAAAATCAACCACTACCGGCTGCACAAATTTGAGGAACATGGTTTGACCCTCTCCCACACTCCCATGATGCATCACTAAACTGCCACCTGGGATTTAGTGTTTTTGTTTTGTTTTGTTTTGTTTTTTTTCTCAAAGGGAAAAGAGGATTTGGTGGTGCTTATTAGGTGTGTGTGTGTTGGATCCAAAGAATTAACTGAATGAACTGAATCTCTAACCATTGACTTTTAGAATGATTTTGTCTTCATTTCCAGACCATGAATCATGCTTAGTGAAAAGAGGGGGCGAGTCAGGCAATTAAATGTAACCGATCTGGTAGTGAAAGCTGATGTTGACATTTTTCATGGCTACTTTTAGTCTTCTCCCTTAAAGGATACCAGAGCCGAAACCCTTAGGAGAAACGGGGGGAGCCGGCATGTATGGGGAGCTGTCCTGATGGCCACTGCTCCCCCCGTTCTCCTGTGTCCCCCTCCTTTCTTGGAAAAAGCCCCCCGGCGGCTGCTTCCGGGTTACTGGAGTTGGACCCTACTGCACAGGTGCTCTGCACATGATGTCACGCACTGAGGGGCGTGTGCAAGCCGGGCTAGCATCTGCCCAGTGCAGTTTGACTCCGGTAACTGGGAAGAGGCTGCCGGGGGGCTTTAGACAAGAAAGGAGGGGGACACAACAGGAGAACAGGGGGAGCGGTGAGCATCAGGACATCACACCATACATGCCGGTTGTAACACGACACGTGCCAAGTGCTGACTTGTGGTGGCATTGCCTGGCAGCAGAGAACCGTGGCATATTGCATGTGAGCACGGCTGCTGCCGCACTCATATGTGACTCTATGGAAGGGGAGGTGGACTATCCAGCGCCGGTACCAAGCTCTAGCGATGCAGGAGAGCAGCAGACAGGCAGTGAATTCACCACCTGTCAGTGGCCCATCTGAAAGGGGCCTTATCTTGTGTAGACAATGGTGAAAACAGCAGCTATCAAATGTATTGGCTGTAAAAAAAAACTTGGCTAACACATTAGCAACAAAGGGCAGACTGGGCAGAGATTCCTGGTCACCATCAGGGTGGTCCAACACAATCATCTGATGACCTCTGGTATCTTACCCCTATTTATATAAAAATGTATTGATTGAGGCCCTGCACCTGTATCACCATAGTTGCAGCCAATCAGGGATTCATTTACATCTGAAGGCCCACCCTTTAGGGGTAGGGCTATATAAAAGTACCTGAAAGTAAACGGTGATGGCTATTGGCTAGCGGCGGCGATGGTTATGCTGCAGTGGACAGTTAGCTCTGATGCCTGACTATAAATGGCCCCCGAAGAAGAGGAACACCTGCAGATCTGCATAAGCCTTCCTGGTCAGCTGAATATCTAGTTTCTGCCTTACAGGGTGATCGTAATGCCCAAAATTCTGCTCTAACTTTTGCCAATGATAGAACTGAACGGAAGCGACTGCATTTTCCTCCTGCAAAAATGAAATGTTTGTATGTTGCAGAATTATTTTATTTATATTTTGGAGTCAGGAAGCAGCTTGCATACCATCTGCATTATTGGATTTACATGAAATCTATTTATTAAAAAATCCAAAACAAAAAGCATATACTTACCTTGGGAGGGGGAAGCCCCGGGGTGATGAGGCTTCCCCCATCCTTTTCTGCATCCCCAATCCAGTGCTGGCACCTCTGAAAAAACAAATCAATAATGATGCAGTCACAGTAGCCGCTTCCCACTCAGCAGAGGTGTAGCTAGGCTTTTCAGCGCCCGGGGACAAAAACAGTTTTTGCGCCCCTCCCCTCTGGACAAATTGGGCGTGGTCACAAATCAGAATTTGGGTGAGGTCATGGGTTTTTAGTGAAATGTACAAATGCTGTTTAGATAGCCAGATGTGTCCCCCCCCCCCCCCCCCCGTTTAGATAGCCAAATGTGCTCCCCTTTAGATTCCCCTCGTTTAGATAGCCAGTTGTACCCCCTATAATTAGTTAGATGTGCCCCCCCTTTTCTGCTGCAGAGGGAGGGAGAGAAGTAGGGGCACTTCGGGCAGCCAGCGAGCCGCCTCTCACTCATTTGGGGGTGGAGTGGCAAAGCTCTGCGCCTCCTTACAGTGCTGCGCCCGGGGACATGTGTACCCCCTTGCCCACCCATAGCTACTCCTCTGCCACTCAGGCTCTGGTAGAAATAGCCGAGCCTGATGTGGTCCGCTATACGGCGCAGGTGCAGACCGCTGGCGCATGCGCTGTAGAGAAGACCCCATCAGGCTCGGCCATTTCTGCTGCACCTGCAATCCGAGCAGAAAGCCGCCAGTGCGCCTGCATGCAGCGGCGACAAGCGATGGCAAGCAGACATGGAGAAGCCTCTTTAGGACCCAGCGGCTTCCCCCTCCCGAAGTAACCCCCAGGAGCACTTTTTTTTTCCCTTCAGGTTCACTGTAAGCTTTGGAGCGTAACTTTTGGAATATCCGTACCTTCCAATATTTTGAGATGTGAAAGAGGAACTCCTTTGAAACACTCCTTTCCTACCCCTCTATTTATGCCCATCCCACTTAAAATTCCATTCCGCCGGAATTGTGGAATTCCGCCAGCGCTAAATTCCGTCGCCATTACATTTCTGCATTCCGGCGGAAAAATTTAAGTCATCGCAAATTAAACCTTGTTTATTCTAAATTGTAGCCCATGGGTGTCGCTTAAGCCATGGGACCTAGCGATGGTCCCATGGCGGTCATTTTGGCACCGCAGGAGGTGTCGCTTATGCCATGGGGCCTAGCGGTGGTCCCATGGTGGTCATTGTGCCGCAAGAGGTGTCGCTTAAGCCATGGGACCTAGCGATGGTCCCATGGCGGTCATTTTGGCACCGCAGGAGGTGTCGCTTATGCCATGGGACCTAGCGGTGGTCCCATGGTGGTCATTGTGCCGCAAGAGGTGTCGCTTAAGCCATGGGACCTAGCGATGGTCCCATGGCGGTCATTTTGGCACCACAGGAGGTGTCGCTAATGCCATGGGACCTAGCGGTGGTTCCATGGCGGTCATTGTGCCGCAAGAGGTGTCGCTTAAGCCATGGGACCTAGCGATGGTCCCATGGCGGTCATTTTGGCACCGCAGGAGGTGTCGCTAATGCCATGGGACCTAGCGGTGGTTCCATGGCGGTCATTGTGCCGCAAGAGGTGTCGCTTAAGCCATGGGACCTAGCGATGGTCCCATGGCGGTCATTTTGGCACCGCAGGAGGTGTCGCTAATGCCATGGGACCTAGCGGTGGTTCCATGGCGGTCATTGTGCCGCAAGAGGTGTCGCTTAAGCCATGGGACCTAGCGGTGGTCCCATGGCGGTCATTTTGGCACCGCAAGAAGTGTCGCTTAAGCCATGGGACCTAGCGGTGGTCCCATGGCGGTCATTTTGGCACCGCAAGAAGTGTCGCTTAAGCCATGGGACCTAGCGGTGGTCCCATGGCGGTCATTGTGCCGCAAGAGGTGTCGCTTAAGCCATGGGACCTAGCGGTGGTCCCATGGCGGTCATTTTGGCGCCGCAAGAAGTGTCGCTTAAGCCATGGGACCTAGCGGTGGTCCCATGGTGGTCATTTTGTCGCCGCAGGAAGTGGCGCTTAAGCCATGGAACCTAGCGGTGGTCCCATGGCGGTCATTTTGTTGCCGCAGGAAGTGTCGCTTAAGCCATTTTTTTTTTTTTTTTTGCAGCAAGAGGTGTCGCTTAAGCCATGGGACCTAGCGATGGTCCCATGGCGGTCATTTTGGCGCAGCAAGAGGTGTCGCTTAAGCCATGGGACCTAGCGGTGGTCCCATGATGGTCATTTTGTCGCCGCAGGAGGTGTCGCTTAAGCCATGGGACCTAGCGGTGGTTCCATGGTGGTCATTGTGCCGCAAGAGGTGTCGCTTAAGCCATGGGACCTAGCGGTGGTCCCATGGTGGTCATTTTGGCGCCGCAAGAAGTGTCGCTTAAGCCATGGGACCTACCGGTGGTCCCATGGCGGTCATTTTGTTGCCGCAGGAAGTGTCGCTTAAGCCATTTTTTTTTTTGCAGCCATGGGACTTAGCGGTGGTCCCATGGCGGTCATTTTGGTGCCGCAAGAAGTGTCGCTTAAGCCATGGGACCTTGCGGTGGTCCAATGATGGACATTTTGTCGCCACAGGAGGTGTCACTTAAGCCATGGGACCTAGCGGTGGTTCCATGGCGGTGGTTTTGGCGCTGCAGGAGGTGTCGCTTGGGCCATGGGAACTAGCGGTGGTCCCATGGCGGTCATTTTGTCGCCGCAGGAGGTGTTGCTTAAGCCATGGGACCTAGCGGTGGTTCCATGGCGGTGGTTTTGGCGCTGCAGGAGGTGTCGCTTACACCATGGGACCTTGCGGTGGTCCCATGGCGGTCATTTTGGCGCCACAAGAGTTGTCGCGTAAGCTATGGGACCTGGCGGTGGTTCCATGGTGGTGGTTTTGGCACCACAGGAGGTGTCGCGTAATCTATGGGACCTGGCGGTGGTTCCATAGCGGTGGTTTTTGCGCCACAGGAGGTGACACGTAAGCTTTGGGACCTGGCGGTGGTCCCATGGCGGTGGTTTTGTCGCCGCAGGAGGTGTCGCGTAAGCTTTGGGACCTGGCTGTGGTTCCATGGCGGTGGTTTTGGCGCCGCAGGAGGTGTCGCGTAAGCTTTGGGACCTGGCTGTGGTTCCATGGCGGTGGTTTTGGCGCCGCAGGAGGTGTCGCTTACACCATGGGACCTTGCGGCGGTCCCATGTCGGTCATTTTGGCGCCACAAGAGGTGTCGCGTAAGCTATGGGACCTGGTGGTGGTTCCATGGTGGTGGTTTTGGCGCCGCAGGAGGTGTCGCGTAAGCTTTGGGAGCTGGGTGTGGTTCCATGGCGGTGGTTTTTGCGCCACAGGAGGTGCCGCGTAAGCTTTGGGACCTGGCGGTGGTTCCATGGCGGTGGTTTTTGCACCACAGGAGGTGACACGTAAGCTTTGGGACCTGGCGGTGGTCCCATGGCGGTGGTTTTGGTGCCGCAGGAGGTGTCGCATAAGCTTTGGGACCTGACAATGGTTCCATGGCGGTGGTTTTGGCATCGCAGGAGTTGTCGATTACGCCATGGGACCTGGCGGTGGTCCCATGGCGGTCATTTTGGCGCCACAAAAGGTGTCGCGTAAACTATGGGACCTGGTGGTGGTTCCATGGTGGTGGTTTTGGCGCCGCAGGAGGTGTCGCGTAAGCTTTGGGAGCTGGGTGTGGTTCCATGGCGGTGGTTTTTGCGCCACAGGAGGTGCCGCGTAAGCTTTGGGACCTGGCTTTGGTTCCATGGCGGTGGTTTTTGCGCCACAGGAGGTGTCGGGTATGCTTTGGGACCTGGCGGTGGTTCCATGGCGGTGGTTTTTGCGCCACAGGAGGTGACACAAAAGCTTTGGGACCTGGCGGTGGTCCCATGGCGGTGGTTTTGGCGCCGCAGGAGGTGTCGCATAAGCTTTGGGACCTGGCTGTGGTTCCATGGCGGTGGTTTTGACGCCGCAGGAGGTGTAGCGTAAGCTTTGGGACCTGCCAGTGGTTCCATGGCGGTGGTTTTGGCACCGCAGGAGGTGTCGCTTACGCCATGGGACCTGCCGGTGTCCCATGGCGGTGGTTTTGGTGCCGCAGGAGGTGTCGCGTAAGCTTTGGGACCTGACAATGGTTCCATGGCGGTGGTTTTGGCATCGCAGGAGTTGTCGATTACGCCGTGGGACCTGGCGGTGGTCCCATGGCGGTCATTTTGGCGCCACAAGAGGTGTCGCGTAAACTATGGGACCTGGTGGTGGTTCCATGGTGGTGGTTTTGGCGCCGCAGGAGGTGTCGCGTAAGCTTTGGGACCTGGCTTTGGTTCCATGGCGGTGGTTTTTGCGCCACAGGAGGTGTCGGGTATGCTTTGGGACCTGGCGATGGTTCCATGGCGGTGGTTTTTGCGCCACAGGAGGTGACACAAAAGCTTTGGGACCTGGCGGTGGTCCCATGGCGGTGGTTTTGGCACCGCAGGAGGTGTCGCATAAGCTTTGGGACCTGGCTGTGGTTCCATGGCGGTGGTTTTGACGCCGCAGGAGGTGTAGCGTAAGCTTTGGGACCTGGCGGTGGTTCCATGGCGGTGGTTTTGGCACCGCAGGAGGTGTCGCTTACGCCATGGGACCTGGCGGTGTCCCATGGCGGTCATTTTGGCGCCACAAGAGGTGTCGCGTAAGCTATGGGACCTGGCGGTGGTTCCATGGTGGTGGTTTTGGCGCTGCAGGAGGTGTCGCGTAAGCTTTGGGACCTGGCTGTGGTTCCATGGCAGTGGTTTTTGCACCACAGGAAGTGACACGTAAGCTTTGGGACCTGGCTGTGGTTCCATGGCGGTGGTTTTGGCGCCGCAGGAGGTGTCGCTTACGCCATGGGACCTGGCGGTGGTCCCATGGCGGTCATTTTGGCGCCACAAGAGGTGTCGCGTAAGCTATGGGACCTGGCGGTGGTCCCATGGCGATGGTTTTGGCGCCGCAGGAGGTGTTGTGTAAGCTATGGGACCTGGCGGTGGTCCCATAGCGGTGGTTTTTGCGAAGCAGGAGGTGTCGCGTAAGCTTTGGGACCTGGTGGTGGTTCCATGGCGGTGGTTTTGGCGCTGCAGGAGGTGTCGCATAAGCTTTGGGACCTGGCGGTGGTTTTGGCGCTGCAGGAGGTGTCGCATAAACTTTGGGACCTGGCGGTGGTTCCATGGCGGTGGTTTTGGCGCTGCAGGAGGTGTCGCATAAGCTTTGGGACCTGACGGTGGTCCCATGGCGGTGTTTTTTGCGCCACAGGAGGTGTCGCGTAAGCTATGGGACCTGGTGGTGGTTCCATGGCGGTGGTTTTTGCGCCACAGGAGGTGTCACGTAAGCTTTGGGACCTGGCGGTGGTTCCATGGCGGTGGTTTTGGCGCCGCAGGAGGTGTCGAGTAAGCTTTGGGACTTGGCTGTGGTTCCATGGCGGTGGTTTTGGCGCTGCAGGAGGTGTCGCGTAAGCTTTGGGACCTGACAATGGTTCCATGGCGGTGGTTTTGGCATCGCAGGAGTTGTCGATTACGCCATGGGACCAGGCGGTGGTCCCATGGCGGTCATTTTGGCGCCACAAGAGGTGTCGCGTAAACTATGGGACCTGGTGGTGGTTCCATGGTGGTGGTTTTGGCGCCGCAGGAGGTGTCGCGTAAGCTTTGGGACCTGGCTTTGGTTCCATGGCGGTGGTTTTTGCGCCACAGGAGGTGTCGGGTATGCTTTGGGACCTGGCGGTGGTTCCATGGCGGTGGTTTTTGCGCCACAGGAGGTGACACAAAAGCTTTGGGACCTGGCTGTGGTTCCATGGCGGTGGTTTTGACGCCGCAGGAGGTGTAGCGTAAGCTTTGGGACCTGCCAGTGGTTCCATGGCGGTGGTTTTGGCACCGCAGGAGGTGTCGCTTACGCCATGGGACCTGGCGGTGTCCCATGGCGGTCATTTTGGCGCCACAAGAGGTGTCGCGTAAGCTATGGGACCTGGCGGTGGTTCCATGGTGGTGGTTTTGGCGCTGCAGGAGGTGTCGCGTAAGCTTTGGGACCTGGCTGTGGTTCCATGGCAGTGGTTTTTGCACCACAGGAAGTGACACGTAAGCTTTGGGACCTGGCTATGGTTCCATGGCGGTGGTTTTGGCGCCGCAGGAGGTGTCGCTTACGCCATGGGACCTGGCGGTGGTCCCATGGCGGTCATTTTGGCACCACAAGAGGTGTCGCGTAAGCTATGGGACCTGGCGGTGGTCCCATGGCGATGGTTTTGGCGCCGCAGGAGGTGTTGTGTAAGCTATGGGACCTGGCGGTGGTCCCATGGCGGTGGTTTTTGCGAAGCAGGAGGTGTCGCGTAAGCTTTGGGACCTGGTGGTGGTTCCATGGCGGTGGTTTTGGCGCTGCAGGAGGTGTCGCATAAGCTTTGGGACCTGGCGGTGGTTTTGGCGCTGCAGGAGGTGTCGCATAAACTTTGGGACCTGGCGGTGGTTCCATGGCGGTGGTTTTGGCGCTGCAGGAGTTGTCGCATAAGCTTTGGGACCTGACGGTGGTCCCATGGCGGTGTTTTTTGCGCCACAGGAGGTGTCGCGTAAGCTATGGGACCTGGTGGTGGTTCCATGGCGGTGGTTTTTGCGCCACAGGAGGTGTCACGTAAGCTTTGGGACCTGGCGGTGGTTCCATGGCGGTGGTTTTGGCGCCGCAGGAGGTGTCGCGTAAGCTATGGGACCTGGTGGTGGTTCCATGGCGGTGGTTTTTGCGCCGCAGGAGGTGTCGCGTAAGCTTTGGGACCTATATAAAATGGTTGGGATAGGTGAGATAGCTAGGGAGCTGGTTGCTAACATAGGATTGATTGTTTTTTGTTAAGACTGTAATTGGTGCTGAAATAATTCCGATTTTTCATGCAGAAATCCTGTTGGTTGGTTTTTGTAAGCCTCTGATTGGTGCAGAAATTCCTATTTTCATGAAGAAATCCTGTTGTTTTCACTTTAAACTTTTTCTAGGGGCTTCCTTGTGATTGGCTTACAAAATTCCACATTCCGCCGGAATTGCGCATCGTTCCGGGGAATTTCCGCTATATCGTTAAGGAAATTCCGTTCCGATGTGATGGAACGGAAACACCTAATTCTGTCCGGAATCGCGGAAAAATGAATTCCGCGGAATGCGGTGAGCATCCCTACCACCAGTCAGTGCATACCTTTTCCCTGCACCTGTGTGACTGCACAATTGTATTATAGCAGCACTCAGTGCATACCTTTTCCCATCACCTGTGTGACTGCACAATTGTATTATAGCAGCAGTCAGTGCATACCTTTTCCCTGCACCTGTGTGACTGCACAATTGTATTATAGCAGCAGTCACTGCATACCTTTTCCCTGCACCTGTGTGGCTGCACAATTGTATTATAGCAGCAGTCAGTATATACATCCTGCGCACGCTAATGAGAGCAGATTGGACGGGATCGCGGGGCTGGATTGTCACACTGTGTGACTGCACAATTGTATTATAGCTACAGTCAGTGCATACCTTTTCACTGCACCTGTTTAACTGCACATTGTATTATACCACCAGCAGTCAGGTCAAAAAAGTGTTCAGTACTTCACCTTTATCAAAATGAATGAGGCATGGATCCTAGAGGGCTACTGCCCGCCCGAAGACTAAGTCAGTCCCCACACACAGCATCCCTGTCTGCACGCCGTGTGACTGCCTGCCCCAAGACTAAGTCAGTCCCTACACAGCATCTCTGCCTGCAGGCCGCTTGACTGCCTTCTCCGCCACCACCAACAGGGTCCAGGACTCCAGGTGGATTCCTGAATTTTTATGGCCGCTGCTGGTAGCAGCGGCTGCTACCAAACATAATAATAATTTTTTCTGGTGTGTGTACATGCCTAATTTTTCTGGCTGCACTGCAGCTGCAGCAATAAAACAAAAGGCATGTACATGTGTCAGTTCCCCTTCATGATCGTTAACTTGCCGCTCTGAAGAGGCTTGCGTATCACAATGAAGCAATGACCGGATATATGAGTGTGTTGGGGGGCACACCTGACCCAAGATAATAAGGTCGTTGCTTCATTGTGGACAGTTGTTCTGTCATTGAGCTACCTCAGCCCGACCATATGGGCTGGAAAGCCACGATCGCCTGCACTCTCGCCATGGTGCGCACCAGTCCAGCACGACCATCACTACACAAACAGCTGTTTGCGGTGCGTTACACAGTGAGTTTGGTCTGTCAGTGTGAAGCAGTAAACTGCTTACTATAAGTGCTGATCCATATATACACACGCAAGATGTTTTCAAGCACTTTAGACCTCCAATTTAGGAATGCAATGTGATTTCTGCCCTTTAGGGATTATAACCCTGCTGTATGTCAAATCCGTAATTTCCCCGGGACTTTTGGCGTTTATCCAACTCCACCATGCCCCCTCCAGGTGATAGACCCCTTGAAACATCTTTTCCATCACTTTTGTGGCCAGAAACAGTGTTTGTATTTTTTCAAGTTCGCCTGCCCATTGAAGTCTATAGCGGTTCGAAAAGTTTGCAGGTTCGCAAACTTTTTCGCAAGTTCGAGTTCGAGGTTCGCGAATCGAAAATCGGAGGTTTGAGCCATCTCTACCCGGCAGTGAGCAGAGAGACGCGTGACATCACAGCAGACAGAAGGAGCGCCGGTAACCTGCCTATCACCTCCAGCTTCCTATTTTCCCTCAGTTCCCAGTCCAGGAATTTGCTTTTCCCCGCACTGTCTCAGGGACCTGTCTGGAGAGATATCTTTCCATAAACAAGCTATCACTCTTCAAATACTTACAACAAACATGGTGTAATTGGAAACAGTATGTGGTGGCTGAACTGACAGCGGAGTCCTTCCTGTGCCCCCCTCCGCCAGCTCTGTGCCTCTCCTGTAACCCCTCTCAGGGCTGCCCCGGGGCCGGCACCAGTGAAAGCAGAGAAGGCCCTGAGCTGCGCTCCTGTGGATGGATGGGAGATAATATTTAATTTATTCCTTTATGTAAAATTCGAGAGGACATCCCGGCCTCTGGAGCCCTGCTGCTTCCCTGCGGCTTTCCCTCTCAGTTTCAGAGCACGACCTTGTCTTCCCTATTTTTCGGAGAAAAGTGCCGCTCGCCGTGTCGTTTAACCGTGGGCCTGATTTACTAAGCCTGCATACTCACTGCCTGACGGCTCCTACGACGTCCCCTTGACAACAGTCGCAAGCGACGCCTCTTCCTGACAGCGGCGTAAGCGCTAGGTCAGGCGACGTGCAACGCCGGCGAGAGCGAGACTTCCAGCAATCGCGGTACTTTGCGCGGTGTTGTCGAGGATCTTAAAGATCCACCGTGTTGGTCTGTAGTCATCGGCGTGGTTCTGTACCCACCTGGTGACTTTGTGTAGAAATCGCCAGTCGTCGGGAAAATCGCCAGGTCGGTACGCAGCTTAAGAAGAAGTGCTACTCGCCATTATTCGTCAAAGTCATTTTTTGCAATTTTTGATTTTGATTTGGTCAATGACAACATACATCAGAAGGTAGCCTAAAAAAAAACAAAACAATTAGCAAAAATTTGAGTTTTCATACTTGACTACAAATACCGCGGTGATGTACCTGCATGATACAAGACTGCGCTAACTTGAGTTATCAGCGAATTATGCTTTTTAAAGCGAATAACCATGAACTTATTACAAAATGATTTTCAAAGGCGTTTTGCTCAAATGTCGAATGTTTTATTATTTTTGCAAAAGTAAATGTGAAAAAAATTGGCATTTTGCTCATCATCGCTAGGGTAGCACCCAGGCTGCAATTAAGCAGTCTTTTTTCTCATTAGAAGCCATTGCATGGCCGCTGGGAAAGCACCCAGCCCACGTAGGGTTCCATATACACGTGCGGCATTAGTGGAGTTTGGTTAGGTTGTTTCCCACCGCCAATCACAAAACGCAAACGCATCTTTCTTCTTGGCTACACTGGCTACACCCACAATACGTATGCCACTGGCTACACCCACAATACATTCGCTACTGGCTACAACCACAGTACATATGCCACTGGCTACACCCACAGTACATATGCCACTGACTATACCCACAATACGTATGCCACTGGCTACACCTGTTATACATACACCACTGGCTATGTGTATATATATATATATATATATACACACACACACACACACACCATATTATTTTTTTTATAGTCTCTCAGGATGTCAGATTCACAGAGTAAAGGCCCATACACACGGGCTACAACTGTTGCTGGAAACACATGGCGCGCGCATGTTGCGGCGACAGGTCCTCCATGTGTATAGGCCCATACACACGGGCTACAAGTGTTGCTGGAAACACATGGCGCGCGCATGTTGCGGCAACAGGTCCTCCATGTGTATGAGGCGCGCGCAAGCAACTGTTGCTAATCAGAGCGATTGACTTGTTCAATCCCCGGCAACAGCTGTTGCAGCAACCGTCCCTAGTCTCAAGTCGGTGCGGTCATGTGTATGCTAGTCTCTAGCAACTCTTGTGAGTCCAACAGTTTATTGCACCTGCGACAGAAGTTGCTGAGCAACAGTTTCCGCTATGTTGCAGACAGGTTGTTGCCGCGTGTATACAATCGTTGCTTGTATACAACTGTCGTTGCTGGAGACTTTCAACTGTTGCTTGTCTCCATGCAACTGCAGACATCCGTGCCTCGTGTGTATGTAGCTTAAGCTACAGGAAAGGTCCCATGAAGCTAGTTTACCTCTAGAAGACTCTGTTATAATGTATAGCCGAGGGATGCAATTATCGGGGCATTGCAGGACCTCTGATAGGGTGTGTATCGTCATAAATTGAAGGAGGAGTCAGAGAGCTGCCAGACTAGTGAACGATAAATTATGCAGAAATGTGTGAGGCCACCATAGAGCAGACAAGGAAGGGCTTAGTTGTGGCAGCTGAAAGGGGTCACCTCTCCATAAAGAAGAAAGAGAATCCATAAATCAGCATCAGAAAAAAGAGAGGTTTATTTGAAAATAAATCTGCCTTTTCAGTAGAGATATGAACCTGTTAGCTGAACAGAACACTGATACTGATACCTAGATGTATAACCAGGGCCGGATTTACCAAAAGGCAGTGTAGGCACGTGCCTACAAGCGCCTGATTATAGAAAGGCGGCTCACTCTGCTCCTCGAGTGCCTCCCTCCTTCCGTATGCTGAATCCTGAGCGAAATGTAAATAAGAGGTTAGTCACCCGACTCTTGGCATTCCAATGACGAGATCTTCCTTCATTCTGGGGCAACTTATTACTGAGGGTTCCTCTGGCTTCCTGATAAGGGTAACCTGTAGCAACCTATGATGGGCAAGGGAAGTAAGGGAGAAGTGACAGCTGGGCCAGCCAGCACACCTGCGGAGCGGTTCGGTGGGGGATTGTAGGATCATGGAGGGGGAAGTTTAGGATGCCAAGACATCTGTGCCTATAGACTCCTGTCCTGTGATGTAAATCCGGGCCTGTGTATAACTTGTGTGTATATTATTCTTTAGGCCTCAAAGCATGCCAACCGCAACTGACACAATGAGAGAAACATAGGAAGACATAGTACTAGCCCTACTAAGAAACTATCTGAAGTGCCTTTCGGTTTTCCAGTATTTCAGGTGTTAAAAAACCAGGCCATACGTAATTCACTTTTCCTCCTTCTGTTTGATTTTTCATCTTCTGTTTAAATTAACTTTTCAGCACTTCGTAAATTAAAAAGTTTATTAAGTAGGTGAAAAAGTATTGTTAAAACTATTGCTTGAGTATTTTATTGCTTGCGCCCCTATTTTACATTTGCGGGGTAAACCTGCATTGCGTTACCCTATTTTGCTGAAAGGTGTCACAAAAGCAGTGAAAGTCTATGAGGACTTCCACGCTTATTTCGGTATGTTGCAGCACGCCAAAAGTATCACATGTGAGAAGGGGGGAGGCAGGAGAGCATCATTGGGGAAAAGCAGCTTGTTGTGCTGTGTGAGAAGTCTGACAGTGAGTGAGGAGGGGGAGGCAGGAGAGCAGCATTGGGGAAAAGCAGCTTGTTGTGCTGTGTGAGGAGTCTGACAGTGAGTGAGGGGGGGGAGGCAGGAGAGCATCATTGGGGAAAAGCAGCTTGTTGTGCTGTGTGACGAGTATGATAGTGAGTGAGGAGGGGGGAGGCAGGAGAGCAGCATTGGGGAAAAGCAGCTTGTTGTGCTGTGTGAGGAGTCTGACAGTGAGTGAGGAGGGGGAGGCAGTAGAGCAGCATTGGGGAAAAGCAGCTTGTTGTGCTGTGTGAGGAGTCTGACAGTGAGTGAGGGGGGGGGAGGCAGGAGAGCATAATTGGGGAAAAGCAGCTTGTTGTGCTGTGCGAGGAGTCTGACAGTGAGTGAGGAGGGAGGAGGCAGAAGAGCAGCATTGGGGAAAAGCAGCTTGTTGTGCTGTGGGAGGAGTCTGACAGTGAGTGAGGAGGGGGAAGCAGGAGAGCATAATTGGGGAAAAGCAGCTTGTTGTGCTGTGTGAGGAGTATGACAGTGAGTGAGGAGGGGGGAGGCAGAAGAGCAGCATTGGGGAAAAGCAGCTTGTTGTGCTGTGTGATGAGTCTGACAGTGAGTGAGGAGGGGGGAGGCAGAATAGCAGCATTGGGGAAAAGCAGCTTGTTGTGCTGTGGGAGGAGTCTAACAGTGAGCGAGGAGGGGGGAGGCAGGAGAGCAGCAGTGTTTCATATGACTTGCACAGCCGAAAGGAGGAGGTGGCACTGCTGTCCTGACTGAGGAGGAATGGAGTGGCTGAGGGTGAGCAGTGTGTTTGTCACACACTCAAAGCCAGTGGGCTATTGTGTTGAGCTGCAGCATGTCATGTGAGAACATTAAATGAAGCAGAGTAAATAGTTCGGTGCTGTGTGATCATTCCAAATCGGGGGGGGGGGGGGGGGGGGGGTTGCATCCAAAAGTCTAGAACCTGGCCGGATACGTGTGCTTGCCGGATGTTTGAGCAACCGACATGAAAAGCACAAACCTCCTCTTTCCCAAATACTCACTGGGCCTTTCTCTTGCTCCGAGCTGCTTTCCAGCTTCCCCCGTGCACGGAAGCCAGCGAGTCACCTGACCCGCATCATGTCATGTGACACACAGAGAGCCGTGCACAGCCGCCAGAAGCAAGAGGAAGGCTGCAAGACGTCGCTGGAGGCTCGGCGAGTATTTGGGGTTAAGGTTTGTGCTTTTTAGGCCTATTGCTCAAGCATCCGGCAAGGCGGCAACCACATGTATCCCGCCGGTGACAAATACTGGGGACTTTGCTGTAAACTGCCTATGCCTATTTTCCTAATGCCTATTTTTTGTGTTGTGGTGGGATGCAATGCTCCTGCTGCATTTCACTGCAACACTAAAATGGCAAACATACGACCATGCGTCAGAGTGCTGACAGGGTCATATGCATAGCCCCGCCCCTCGCCCCGCCCCTCGCCCCGCTCAGGTATTTATAAGGTTGCAAACACAATGTCCCGGTTATCCCTCAGGCATGACGGTTAGCTGAGACTTTCGGTTGTCTGAAATGTGGATAACAGGGACTCTGCTGTATTGATAAGGTGTGAAGATATCACCTCGGAGAAAAGAGGAGGAAAAGAGAACTGAATAAGGGCCTAGGGGAATTTGTCTGATGACCTATAAAGTAAACAGACTTCTGATAACATTTTAGTGCTGAAAACAAAGTTTAAACATTGACCATTTCTGTTTGTTTCGCAGCTGAATGAAGCAGATTTTCCATAAGGCTGCCATGGCCACTGTTTGAAAATCAGTTAGGGCCTTTTTCCACTACCCTGCGATTTGCGATTTGATTCAGATTGCTACCGGATCGCAAAAAGCTTGGTATATTAAACTAATGGAAACAACAGCAGCAATTTCCACTAGTGCGATCCGATTGCGTCGCGATTTTGGACCAAGTGCAATCGTCATTCTGCCATGTTTTCGATTCGACTGAGCTCTACTATACTGAGTATACTAGCTCAATCGCATAGTGGAAATTGATCGCATTTCATAGTGGAAAAGAGCCCTCCCAGATTCAGATTTTAGGCCCCCTGCACATTGCAAATCCGATTTGCGATTCTGATTTTTCCCTGGATGCTATCAAAATAAGAAGAAAAACGCAGAAAAAAATGCAGAGAAAAGGATTTCTGCAGTCTGTACCCAGCGGTAACGCAGCCGCGGCAGTCGGCCCAGCAGGTTAGAGTGCCATTTATCAGCAGATCTGTAATCTGCTTTTACATCTTATGCGAGAGCTACTGGACGTGCGATCGGCTCAGAGCCACAGCTGGGAATAATTCACACAGCCAGACCTGTAAAAAAAAAAGAATATTCAGAGATTGAAAACCACATGGCCTCAATATTTTTATAGCACTTTAAGCAATTTACTTCCAGGGCATAAACGATTCCAACCCCATCCAGCCTGGAATGACACACACAGGGCATAAGGTGCCGGGCTGCAGCATTACATGTCCGCAATGGAGAGACCTCTGACTTATGCTGGATGGTAACCAAAGCTAAATGATGTGATTGCTTCGGGCGATAGCTGACCCCCGATCAGGACACCAATGAGCTGTCTGGCTCTCTTCTGAGCAGCACGTTCTGTCCCGAGGGGAGGAGACAGCCTGATAGAAAGGCTATGATAATCTAGCTTCTTAAAGGATACCCAAAGTGACGTGTGACATGATGAGGTAGACATGGGTATGTCCAGTGCCTAGCACACAAATAACTAGGCTGTGTTCCTTTTTTTTATGTTTCTGCCTGAAAGAGTTAAATATCAGGTATGTAAGTGGCTGACTCAGTCCTGACTCAGACAGAAAGTGACTACAGTGTGACCCTCACTGATAGGAAATTCCAACTTCCTAGCAGAAAACGGCTTCTAAGAGCAGGACAGAGATAAAAAGGGTCAATAGTTTATAGATTTTAGCTCTGGCATATAAAGATTTCATTCTGAAATCGATTGGGAATTGCCCTGTGGTTTATGGCAGCCAGCAGATCTCTCTCCGATGAGATTCGATCAGAGAGAGCTCTGTCTCTTGGTCGATCAGCCACCAAAAGCACTAGATGTATTCATTCCTTCCAACGTTTTGAGATAAAAAAGAGGGACACTTAAGCCACGCCTCTGGTACACCCCTAACCACGTCCCCAGCACACTCCTATTCACACATGCCATAAAGAATAGGGACTGTTTCTCTGAAAAAGGGACAGTTGGGAGCTATGATTTTTCAGTAGATAAAATACATATGTTTGTTTACATACAGTAGATCTGTACATCAGTGCTGAAAGAGGGACACACGAGGAGGAAAGAGGGACAGAGGGACCAGGGTTCTGAAAGAGGTACTGTCCCTCCAAAAGTGGGACAGATGTGAGCTATGTGTATGGATACCTTTAGTACAAGCAGCAATGTAAAATGCAGGAGAAAGTGTTTATAGTTCACAAAAAGCAGAGAATAGTTGAGAAACATTTATTTACACGGATTGAGGGGTACTTGAGATGATGTTACGCAACAGGGGCTTATTTCCCCCTCTAGTCATTAATAAAGGGGGCCCCAGCTGTAGTCATGTTGAGAAGCACAGCTCCAGGAGACCGGCGTCCCTCTTAAGTAACTCCCGGCGTATGCATGTCAGACCTCAGGAGCAGGTTATGCCTATTGGCGCTACACCGGCTCCGCTGACAAGGAGAGGCTTATATAACACAGAAACGCGTGCTTTTCTGCAGAGAGCAGCGTATCTTGTTTATGTTCCATAAGTGTTTTTTAAATAAAGCACCCGGAGTGGCTCTTTGCGTGTGACACGGAGATGGGCCAGATGGCTCTCGGCGGGAGAAGTAAATAAATAAAGGGGTCTATGTTTGCGGAGCCGCAACAGGCGAACGCCCTCCAAACCTTCTGCTGAATGTATCTGGAAGAGGACCTGTCTGTGCAAACCTGTCCCAACTACTGCTTTGGAATGTGCGCTGGCAGAGCATGGAAAGAATAGGTGGACAGGGTGCTACGTGGCTGTTATGGGACCACCCTTGGATTTACTGTATAGACAGACCACTTAATTCCTGATCTTGTTGGTCACATCAGGTCCCGGAGTATCGGCATGGAACCTTCATTCACGGATGCTCACAAGGATTTCTTGCAATAGAAATTTCCACATTTCCGCGGAAATAACACATTACTGCAACTTGTTAATTTTAGCCCAATCGCAGAACTCTGAAGAATTGGACCAGAGAATGCAGAATGTTTCCATAAAAATCAGATTTACGCTGTAATTTTAACCACTTCAGCCTAACTGGACGAAAATTTTCATCCAGTTAGGCTGCGCGCACTCCCGCGGGTCACGCGCGCTCCCGCGGTCCCCCCCCCCCGTACACGCTCCCGCTGGGGGTCGTTAGCCCAGCGATCAATGAAAGGGATTATAAATCCCTTTCACTGATCGGACCCCCCCTGGAGAAAAGCCGACAGCGTCTCTTCAGACGCTGCGGCTTTTCTGAGATCAAAAAGTTCCCCTGCTTCTATCTTCTTCCTGGGAGCGAGCTCGATCACTCCCAGGACTTTTTGACTGTGGCCATCTTGTGGCCAAATAGCAAACTACACCAAAAAAGACTTTGTGTTGAATTAATACATTTTTTAAACATGTAAAATCCCCTGTTTACCTCCCACACCAAAAAATACCCACATACAATTTTTAATAAAATATAAAATAAAAAATTACAATAATAAAAAAAAAACATAAATAGTTACCTAAGGGTCTAAACTTTTTAAATATTCATGTCAAAGGAGTATATTAATATGATTTATTAAATTATGGGCTTCTAAATAGTGATGGACGCAAATTGAAAAAATGCACCTTTATTTCCAAATAAAATATTGTCGCCATACATTGTGATAGGGACATAATTTTAACGGTGTAATAACCGGGACATATGGGCAAATACAATACGTGAGTTTTAATTACGGAGGCATGTATTATTTTAAAACTATAATGGCTGAAAACTGAGAAATAATGATTTTTTTCAGTTTTTTTCTTATTCTTCCTGTGAAAATGCATTTACAGTAAAGTGGCTCTTAGCAAAATGTACCCCCCAAAGAAAGCCTAATTAGTGGCGGAAAAAAACAAGATATAGAATAATTAATTGTGATAAGTAGTGATAAAGTTATAGGCTAATGAATAGGAGGTGAACATTGCTCGGATGTAAAAAATTCTCAACACTGTAGGCTGAAGTGGTTAAACCAATCATAAGACTCGGATACTACCGAGTGTTCCCAAGTCTTGTGATTGGCCTAAAATTTCCATGGTATTCCGATTACCGCTGTACAATTCTGCATCCTCTGATTGGTCCAATACTTCAAAGTCAGCTCAGTAGTATTTGGCCTATCGGAGAATGCAAAAATGACAAAAAAAAAGACCTCTTGGAGATTGGTTATCTGTGGAGTCGGTAATCAGCATTGGCGGAAATTAGAATTTTCGCTGAATCGTAAATCAGCATTTCCGACCATCCCTACTTTTTATTAAACATGTTCCTAATGATCAGTGTCCAGGATAAAAGGGTACCTGTACTTTTCATAAAACTGCAATATTAAAGTATACCCGAGGTGACATGTGACATGATGAGATAGACATGTACAGTGCCTAGCACACAAATAACTAGGCTGTGTTCCTTTTTTCTTTTTCTGCCTGAAAGAGTTAAATATCAGGTATGTGTGTGGCTGACTCATTTCTGACTGGAAGTGACTACAATGTGACCCTCACTGATAAGAAATTCCAACTATAAAACACTTTCCTAGCAGAAAATGGCTTCTGAGAGCAGGAAAGAGATAAAATGTTTCAATAGTTCATAGATTTTAGCTCTGGCATACTTCAATGAATGTGTCATTGAGCAAAAACAATAAAACAGTTAAAACTTAAAAAGTAGATTTAAACATAAAATAAAACTGTGGAATATTAAAAAGTCATTTTTAGGAGAAGGAAGATAGATACAATTGTTTATTTCATTAGTTTATCTTCTCTTCGGGTGTCCTTTAAGCCGGCAGCCAAGCAATCACTGTGCGGCTTCAGTCCCCCCCCCCGTCATGTGACAGGTACAGAAGCCACGTGGTGATTGGCTGGCTGCATGGCATTTGTAAACAGAATAGGAAGTGAAGTTGACCTGTATTGTCACTCTGCATTATGGTCAGCACCCCCCAGCTTCTGAAAAGACATATGTAGGTGGAGTTGGAGTGTTAGCAGGAGCAGAGTGCAGCAGGGAAGCAGTAGCAGAGCAGGGAGTGGCTGGGAGGTATATGAAGGTGGAGTTGGAGTGTTAGCAGGAGTAGAGTGCAGCAGGGAAGCAGTAGCGGAGCAGGGAGCGGCTGGGGAGACATATGAAGGTGGAGTTGGGGTGTTAGCAGGAGCAGAGTGGAGCAGGGAAGCAGTAGCAGAGCAGGGAGTGGCTGGGGAGACATATGAAGGTGGAGTTGGAGTGTTAGCAGGAGCAGAGTGGAGCAGGGAAGCAGTAGCAGAGCAGGGAGTGGCTGGGGAGACATATGAAGGTGGAGTTGGAGTGTTAGCAGGAGCAGAGTGGAGCAGGGAAGCAGTAGCAGAGCAGGGAGTGGCTGGGGAGACATATGTAGGTGGAGTTGGAGTGTTAGCAGGAGCAGAGTGCAGCAGGGCAGTAGCAGAGCAGGGAGTGGCTGGGGAGACATATGTAGGTGCAGTTGGAGTGTTAGCAGGAGTAGAGTGCAGCAGGGAAGCAGTAGCAGAGCCAGGGGCGTAACTAGGCCCCACCGGGACCCCCTGCAGATTTTCTGAGCGGGCCCCCTCCCCCCCCCCGGGGCCCGCTTGCGGCCGTTTTGTGGGTGCTGGAGGGGTGGCAGCATGAGGGGAAAGCCTTGCCCACAGTCGGCGGGGAGAGGGGTAGTTCCCCCCTCTCCCTCACCTCGGGGCTCTCCCCTCTGCACTCCCCTCCAGCTCGTAAGTGTCTGTGGGGCTGTGGTGGGCAGCGAGCAGATACATACCTGCTTCCGTGCGTTCCATCGGAGACTTCTCCCTCTAGCGGCTGACGTCACTTCCGGTGACGTCAGCCGCTAGAGGGAGAAGTCTCCGATGGAACGCACGGAAGCAGGTATGTGTCTGCCCGCCTCTTGCTGCCCACCACAGCCCCACAGACACTTACGAGCTGGAGGGGAGCGCAGAGGGGAGAGCCCCGAGGTGAGGGAGAGGGGGGAACTACCCCTCTCCCCGCCGACTGTGGGCAAGGCTTTCCCCTCATGCTGCCACCCCTCCAGCACCCACAAAACGGCCCCGAGCGGGCCCCAGGGGGGGGGCCGGGCCCCCCCCGCGGGCGCAGGGGCTGCAGGGCCTATTCCTACGCCCCTGAGCAGAGCAGGAAGTGGCTGGGGAGACATATGAAGGTGGAGTTGGAGTGTTAGCAGGAGCAGAGTGGAGCAGGGAAGAAGTAGCAGAGCAGGGAGTGGCTGGGGAGACATATAAAGGTGGAGTTGGAGGGTTAGCAGGAGCAGAGTGGAGCAGGGAAGCAGTAGCAGAGCAGGGAGCGGCTGGGGAGACATATGTAGGTGGAGTTGGAGTGTTTAGCAGGAGCAGAGTGAAGCAGAGCAGCAGTAGCAGAGCAGGAAGTGGCTGGGGTGACATATGTAGGTGGAGTTGGAGTGTTAGCAGGAGCAGAGGGGAGCAGGGCAGCAGTAGCAGAGCAGGAAGAGGCTGGGAAGACATATGTAGGTGGAGTTGGAGTGTTAGCAGGAGCAGAGTGCAGCAGGGCAGTAGCAGAGCAGGGAGTGGCTGGGGAGACATATGTAGGTGGAGTTGGAGTGTTAGCAGGAGCAGAGTGCAGCAGGGCAGTAGCAGAGCAGGGAGTGGCTGGGGAGACATATGTAGGTGGAGTTGGAGTGTTAGCAGGAGCAGAGTGGAGCAGGAAGCAGTAGCAGAGCAGGGAGTGGCTGGGAAGACATATGAAGGTGGAGTTGGGGTGTTAGCAGGAGCAGAGTGGAGCAGGGAAGCAGTAGCAGAGCAGGGAGTGGCTGGGGAGACATATGTAGGTGGAGTTGGAGTGTTTAGCAGGAGCAGAGTGCAGCAAGGCAGCAGTAGCAGAGCAGGAAGTGGCTGGGGAGACATATTAAGGTGGAGTTGGAGTGTCAGCAGGAGCAGAGTGGTGCAGGGAAGCAGTAGCAGAGCAGGAAGAGGCTGGGAAGACATATGTAGGTGGAGTTGGGGTGTTAGCAGGAGCAGAGTGAAGCAGAGCAGCAGTAGCAGAGCAGGAAGTGGCTGGGGAGACATATGTAGGTGGAGTTGGAGTGTTAGCAGGAGCAGAGGGGAGCAGGGCAGCAGTAGCAGAGCAGGGAGTGGCTGGGAAGACATATGAAGGTGGAGTTGGGGTGTTAGCAGGAGTAGAGTGCAGCAGGGAAGCAGTAGCAGAGCAGGGAGTGGCTGGGGAGACATGTGTAGGTGGAGTTGGAGTGTTAGCAGGAGCAGAGTGGAGCAGGGAAGCAGTAGCCGAGCAGGGAGAGGCTGGGGGGACATATGAAGGTGGAGTTGGAGTGTTAGCAGGAGCAGAGGGGAGCAGGGCAGCAGTAGCAGAGCAGGGAGTGGCTGGGAAGACATATGAAGGTGGAGTTGAGGTGTTAGCAGGAGTAGAGTGCAGCAGGGAAGCAGTAGCAGAGCAGGGAGTGGCTGGGGAGACATGTGTAGGTGGAGTTGGAGTGTTAGCAGGAGCAGAGTGCAGCAGGGCAGTAGCAGAGCAGGGAGTGGCTGGGGAGACATATGTAGGTGGAGTTGGAGTATTTAGCAGGAGCAGAGTGAAGCAGAGCAGCAGTAGCAGAGCAGGAAGTGGCTGGGGAGACATATGTAGGTGGAGTTGGAGTGTTAGCAGGAGCAGAGTGGAGCAGTGGAGCAGTAGCAGAGCAGGGAGTGGCTGGGGAGACATATGTAGGTGGAGTTGGAGTATTTAGCAGGAGCAGAGTGAAGCAGAGCAGCAGTAGCAGAGCAGGGAGTGGCTGTGGAGACATATGTAGGTGGAGTTGGAGTGTTAGCAGGAGCAGAGTGAAGCAGAGCAGCAGTAGCAGAGCAGGAAGTGGCTGGGGAGACATATGTAGGTGGAGTTGGAGTGTTAGCAGGAGCAGAGTGCAGCAGGGCAGTAGCAGAGCAGGGAGTGGCTGGAGAGACATATGAAGGTGGAGTTGGGGTGTTAGCAGGAGCAGAGTGGAGCAGAGCAGCAGTAGCAGAGCAGGAAGTGGCTGGGGAGACATATGTAGGTGGAGTTGGAGTGTTAGCAGGAGCAGAGTGGAGCAGGGAAGCAGTAGCAGAGCAGGGAGTGGCTGGGGAGACATATGAAGGTGGAGTTGGAGTGTTAGCAGGAGCAGAGCGGAGCAGGGAAGCAGTAGCAGAGCAGGACGTAGCTGGGGAGACATATGAAGGTGGAGTTGGAGTGTTAGCAGGAGCAGAGTGGAGCAGGGAAGCAGTAGCAGAGCAGGTAGTGGCTGGGGAGACATATGAAGGTGGAGTTGGAGTGTTAGCAGGAGCAGAGTGGAGTAGGGAAGCAGTAGCAGAGCAGGAAGTGGCTGGGAGACATATGAAGGTAGAGTTGGGGTGTTAGCAGGAGCAGAGTGGAGCAGGGCAGCAGTAGCAGAGCAGGAAGTGGCTGGGGAGACATATGAAGGTGGAGTTGGAGTGTTAGCAGGAGCAGAGTGGAGTAGGGAAGCAGTAGCAGAGCAGGAAGTGGCTGGGAGACATATGAAGGTAGAGTTGGGGTGTTAGCAGGAGCAGAGTGCAGCAGGGAAGCAGTAGCAGAGCAGGGAGTGGCTGGGGAGCCATATGAAGGTGGAGTTGGAGTGTTAGCAGGAGCAGAGTGCAGCAGGGCAGTAGCAGAGCAGGTAGTGGCTGGGGAGACATATGTAGGTGGAGTTGGAGTGTTAGCAGGAGCAGAGTGGAGCAGGGAAGCAGTAGCAGAGCAGGTAGTGGCTGGGGAGACATATGTAGGTGGAGTTGGAGTGTTTAGCAGGAGCAGAGTGCAGCAGGGCAGTAGCAGAGCAGGGAGTGGCTGGGGAGACATATGAAGGTGGAGTTGGAGTGTTAGCATGAGCAGAGTGGAGCAGGGAAGCAGTAGCAGAGCAGGAAGTGGCTGGGGAGACATATGAAGGCGGAGTTGGGGTGTTAGCAGGAGCAGAGTGGAGCAGGAAGCAGTAGCAGAGCAGGGAGTGGCTGGGAGACATATGAAGGTGGAGTTGGAGTGTTAGCAGGAGCAGAGTGGAGCAGGGAAGCAGTAGCAGAGCAGGGAGTGGTTGGGGAGACATATGAAGGTGGCGTTGGAGTGTTAGCAGGAGCAGAGTGGAGCAGGGAAGCAGTAGCAGAGCAGGTAGTGGCTGGGGAGACATATGTAGGTGGAGTTGGAGTGTTAGCAGGAGCAGAGTGCAGCAGGGCAGTAGCAGAGCAGGGAGTGGCTGGGGAGACATATGAAGGTGGAGTTGGAGTGTTAGCATGAGCAGAGTGGAGCAGGGAAGCAGTAGCAGAGCAGGAAGTGGCTGGGGAGACATATGAAGGTGGAGTTGGAGTGTTAGCAGGAGCAGAGTGGAGCAGGGAAGCAGTAGCAGAGCAGGTAGTGGCTGGGGAGACATATGTAGGTGGAGTTGGAGTGTTTAGCAGGAGCAGAGTGGAGCAGAGCAGCAGTAGCAGAGCAGGAAGTGGCTGGGAAGACATATGAAGGTGGAGTTGGAGTGTTTAGCAGGAGCAGAGTGGAGCAGGAAAGCAGTAGCAGTGTAACCCGTATGAATCCGCTTGCACCAGGCTCCGGCTTAGTGGAATCCACCAGACACTGACTGGTCAAAGATTTATTTGCAACCGAACAGTGGTCACAGTAGTTGCAATCAACCCTAAACACTTCAATGTCACAACAATCCTCCCTTGCCCATCAAAGGTCAAAAATACACAATATCCAGTCTTCACAGCCGGTGCATCGGTAAAACCTGCTGAAGGAAACGGTTAGTTACATACAAATTATAGTGAGCTACAATAGGTCTTCTCGTACAACAATCAACCACTTTACAGCATATACAGATCACAGTACCGTTGTGGGGCGTGGGCTGGGGAGAGGGCTTGTCTACTGAGCAATTCAGTCCGATACCTAATCAGTTTTCAGTCCCTTGCAACCAAGTCCAAGCTATATTGCTCAGCAAAACCTGGGGAAACTCGTGACAGTTTGAAATATGGTACTGAATAGTTGACAGTTCGTTGGTTGGTCCAATCAGGACATTTACCTTGCTCCAAGAACTTTTAAACTCTTTAGGTTGTACTTGTAGCACTCAATACACTTTACACTTAATACCTCCCCTCTGGATTGGGCCTCCCCAAAAAAACAAACAAATTAAAACATAAATCAACCAATCAAAAAGGGTTAAAGCAAAATAAAGATAAATTAAATAAAATATAAATTGACCGATGCACCCCTCTATACCATCAACACCACCCTCCTACAATAGAACCCTCTTTAAGTGCACTTTGACTGTAAGGCTGAATAAGCTCTGAATTAGAGTTGATGCAAAACTTGTAATCCAAGTAGGTTAACTCTGTATCTTGATCAGATGATAGTTCACTTTCTCTGTAGCACACTTTAGTATCACAAGACGCAATGCAACTCCTCCTCTTCCACTTAGCTTTTTAATACTGACAGGTTCTCTTTAGATATCAGACTCTTTGTAATCATGCAGAACACATCAACATATGAAGTTTAACTCTTGACTTGAAGCGGACTTGACAGGAATAATGTCTCTATATAACAGGACCATATGCAAGCGGGGGCTGTGTCAGCTCAGCAGGGTACTCTATGGAGGCTATGAATGTCTCTCAGTGACAGTAGGGCCTGGACTTTTTATAATCCATATTCTCAGCACAAAGTCTCTGTGACTGTACAACTCTCACACAGGCAGTCTTTAGCAATACCACTCAGAGACAGAATGTGAGCCTCTCCAGGTTCTAGGTTGCTATCATCAGCAAGCTTACGCTGGACACTGGCTACTAACTGTACACACTTTATGGATTAAATGTGGCTCTCAGGTCTATACTCATCCGACTGCGAATGTCTTTAGATAAAGGTTAGTCTGGGTCTGCCGCCTCCGGGTAGTGTTCAGCCCACTGCCGCTGTCCTTACTGCTCGACTGTGTCTTTCACTGTATGACCGCCGGGTCCCCCTAGCTTCTGGGCGACTGACTGCTACTGCCTTTCTCTGTGCTGGTGTAACGATTGGTGTCAGCAAGCACAGATATTCTGATTATTGGTGATCTGCAGTATCACCAATAATACAGATGCTATACCTGATTATATGGTGATCTGCAGAATCGTCAATAATGCAAGTATAGCGTGACACGAGGGTGCTTGGTACAATAGAGTATCTCTATAGGGCACAGAGATACAACCTCCAGCAAGCTGGAACAGCAGACAACAGTAATAATATACAGCGTAAATTCAAGTCTGTAGAAATATCCACCACACTGTAATTCCTCAGAGGTGTGGTTACCTCTGAATGGGGACCCCGTGTGTGAGATCCTCCAAAGTACACTTCATCGCGGTACTTCTGCTCTCTCTTGACGCGACTTACAAATGTAAACAGGAAGTGCATCAGAGAGAGGGCGAAAGTATCAGATGGTACTAGCGCCTATGCTCTCCGGCTGCCCGCTTGCTGTCCTCTTCCTGCCAGCCTGCTACAGGTACTTTGGGGGACTTCTATTTAATTTTATAGGGTCCAGCAGAAGGGAGAGCTTAGCGGGGAGGGGTGGGGGGCATTTCCAACCACCCCCCCTCCCCCCGCGCTCGGGGCATGCTCTCCCTTTATGCTGGGACCCTATAGGGGCCCCAAAGGGACATGTTCGGGTTGGGTTCGGGGTTCGGCCCGAACATGCCGAATATCGGGGGCATGTTCAGCCGAACCCCCCCGAACCCGAACATCTGGATGTTCGCCCATCACTAGTGCTGACACAGGGTATCGCAAACACAGACAAAGTGTGACTGAAAAGCACTTCCTTATATACTGCCTGGGAGAGAAGTCTCCACCCCAGGCAGCAACCAATCAGAGCAGGCTAAAATGTCAGCTGACCTCCGGGTCAGCTGACACGCTTTCTAAGAGTATAAAGGCGTGTCTGGCGTGCGGGCGCACCCCCTAGAGGCAAGATGGCAGAGCCCTGGTGAGCAGCATGCTGGTGACTTTGGAGCAGAGTGCTCGGACAGGTTTGCAGAGCGGATGCGGACGAATTTCCGCATCCCGCGTTGGAAGGTCCGCTAGCCGGACTGGATGCGACCATATTTCCGCAATCCATCCGGCGTTGAGGATTTTTCGTTACAGCTGGTCTGGGCTCCCACCCTGCTCCGCACCGCTTGCTCCTGCTCAAGTCCTCTCTCCTCCACGCTCTCTCCCGCTCTCCTCTGGCTCACACTAGTTCCCTCCGGTTACACCCTTCTAGACCCTGCCCCCTGTGCCTGCGCTGTGTCTCTCAGACAGACCACGCAGGTCTCTGGAAAGTCCCAGCAAATTCCCCTACTTTGCATACTGCGGTCGCCTAGCAACTGATCAAGCGACCTTTCTAGCGCTTACTTTTCCCTCTTAAAGAGAACCAGAGATGAAGCACCCTCTTGTATTTTACCTTATAAATCAGTTGGAACATGACAGTAAACACCTAATCTGCTCTTTGTTTCATTGTTCTCTGTTTAATCTGACTGTTATCACCTGTGATAAGAATCCCCGACTGAGCACTCAGCTATAATCTTTCCGTAGCAAAGCTAGACTGAGTCTGTCTTCTCTGGTGTCTTTTCAAGCCCAAGCCTGCCCCCTTGTGGCTCTGCTATAATGACTTAGCTATAATTATTCCCTGCAAAGCCAGACTGAATGCTCAGTCCGGGATTCTTATCACAGCTGATAACAGACACTTTTAGCAGTGAGGATGAAACAGCATGGTAAGTGTTTTCTCTAATGTTCTTACTGATATATATGGTAAAATACACAATGGTGGTTCGTCTCTGGTTCCCTTTAAAGGCGCCACACACATAGCAATGCTTTAGTATTCTGGAACCCTCTTTTGGGGGGGTTACAGCAGAGCAGGAAGTGGCTGTGAAGACATAGAAGGCAGGGCCAGGCCGAAGCGAGAGAGACTCCAGCCTCAGGGCACAGTGTAGGAGGGGGCGCAGGGCGGGGCCAAGGCAGAGGCAAGAGAGGCTCCAGCCTCAGGGTGCAGTGTAGGAGGGGCGCACAACTCACTCAGCTATCATTCCCCTATTGTGTTTGAAGCAGAGAAAAATTGGAAAAAGGGGACACATAGCAGTGACTGAGCCAGATAACTAGAGATCAAGGTGTTGGGGGAGGGTTGAGGGCCCTGGGGCACCTGCTAGTCTTATAGCAATCGGTGTGTGACTTCTGGGGTGGGAGGAATGGACAATGGAGTGGCGCATTTTGGTGTCTCAGCCTTGGGTGCTGGAGGACCTTGTCCCGGCTCTGATAGGAGGGAGGAGTTGAAGTGTTAGCAGGAGCAGAGTGGAGCAGGGGAGCAGTAGCAGAGCAGGAAGTGGCTGGGGAGACATATGAAGGTGAAGTTGGAGTGTTAGCAGGAGCAGAGTGGAGCAGGAAAGCAGTAGCAGGTGGGAAGTGGCTGGGGAGACATGTGAAGGTGGAGTTGGAGTGTTTAGCAGGAGCAGAGTGGAGCAGGGCAGCAGTAGCAGAGCAGGGAGTGGCTGGGGAGACATATGAAGGTGGAGTTGGAGTGTTTAGCAGGAGCAGAGGGGAGCAGGACAGCAGTAGCAGAGCAGGGAGTGGCTGGGGAGACATATGAAGGTGGAGTTGGAGTGTTTAGCAGGAGCAGAGGGGAGCAGGGCAGCAGTAGCAGAGCAGGGAGTGGCTGGGGAGACATATGGAGTTGGAGTGTTAGCAGGAGCAGAGTGGAGCAGGGAAGCAGTAGCAGAGCAGGAAGTGGCTGGGAGACATATGAAGGTGGAGTTGGAGTGTTTAGCAGGAGCAGAGTGGAGCAGGGCAGCAGTAGCAGAGCAGGGAGTGGCTGGGGAGACATATGAAGGTGGAGTTGGAGTGTTTAGCAGGAGCAGAGGGGAGCAGGACAGCAGTAGCAGAGCAGGGAGTGGCTGGGGAGACATATGAAGGTGGAGTTGGAGTGTTTAGCAGGAGCAGAGGGGAGCAGGGCAGCAGTAGCAGAGCAGGGAGTGGCTGGGGAGACATATGGAGTTGGAGTGTTAGCAGGAGCAGAGTGGAGCAGGGAAGCAGTAGCAGAGCAGGAAGTGGCTGGGAGACATATGAAGGTGGAGTTGGAGTGTTTAGCAGGAGCAGAGTGGAGCAGGGAAGCAGTAGCAGAGCAGGAAGTGGCTGGGGAGACATTTGAGTGTTGTATTTAGTAGGGGTGGAGTGAAGCATGATGGGAGAAATGGAGCAGGAAGTGGCTATTGGCTAACATACAGCAATGGGGCATGTTTATATAGAGTGACCAGATTTTTGTGGGTCCAACCTGGGACGGGGAGGGGAACGGGGAGGGGGGGGGGCGGCGCGCTCAGCGCGCCGCGGCGAAAAGTGGGGAGGACTGAGGAGCGCGCAGCGCCGAAAACCGGGGGCGGGGGGGGTGGCGAAAAATGGGCGTGGCCATGACATTGTATGGGCGGAGCTAACGTAATGATGTAACAGTGAGGCATAAGAAAGCAGTGTTTACGCCATGATGTGGACAAACGAGACTTTGCATCATGGGTGTGCAGAAACTGTGTGATGCTAATAGTATACCGTAACCATAAAGCAGCAAACATAGCCATCTATGACCATTAAATAATAAATGCAGTAACAGTTACCCCGGACACCAGAAAATAAACGCAATAGGCAACATGTCAGCACAAAATAACCGCAATGCGGGCAACATGTCAGTACAAAATAAATGCAATGCGGGCAAACATGTCAGTATAAAATAAATGCAATGCGGGCAAACATGTCAGTATAAAATAAATGCAATGTGGGCAAACAGGTCAGTACAAAATAAACGCAATGCGGGCAAACATGTCAGTACAAAATAAACGCAATGCGGGCAAACATGTCAGTACAAAATAAACGCAATGCGGGCAACATGTCAGTACAAAATAAACGCAATGCGGGCAACATGTCAGTACAAAATAAACGCAATGCGGGCAACATGTCAGTACAAAATAAACGCAATGCGGGCAACATGTCAGTACAAAATAAACGCAATGCGGGCAAACATTTCACCAGAAAAGAAACGCAATGCGGGCAAACATTTCACCAGGCAAGAAACGCAATGCGGGCAAACATTTCACCAGGCAAGAAACGCAATGCGGGCAAACATTTCACCAGGCAAGAAACGCAATGCGGGCAAACATTTCACCAGGCAAGAAACGCAATGCGGGCAAACATTTCACCAGGCAAGAAACGCACTGCGGGCAAACATTTCACCAGAAAGGAAACGCAATGCGGGCAAACATTTCACCAGAAAGGAAACACAATGCGGGCAAATATTTCACCAGGCAAGAAACGCACTGCGGGCAAACATTTCACCAGGCAAGAAACGCACTGCGGGCAAACATTTCACCAGGCAAGAAACGCACTGCGGGCAAACATTTCACCAGGCAAGAAACGCACTACGGGCAAACATTTCACCAGGCAAGAAACGTAATGCGGGCAAACATTTCACCAGGCAAGAAACGCAATGCGGGCAAACATTTCACCAGGCAAGAAAAGTAATGCGGCAAACATTTCACCAGGCAAGAAACGCACTGCGGGCAAACATTTCACCAGGCAAGAAACGCACTGTGGGCAAACATTTCACCAGGCAAGAAACGTAATGCGGGCAAACATTTCACCAGGCAAGAAACGCACTGCGGGCAAACATTTCACCAGGCAAGAAACGTAATGCGGGCAAACATTTCACCAGGCAAGAAAAGTAATGCGGGCAAAGTTCACCTGGAAAAGAAAGCATTTACTCACCTGGCAGAAGTGTCCGGCCTCTGGCGCGCTGCTCCCGGGACCACCTTCCTCCTGAAGTCTCCCGTGCTGACAGGGCTACGGCAAGATGGCGCCCGAAGCCCTGTACTAGAGACACATAGTCTCCGGTACAGGGCTTCGGCAGCCATCTTGCCGTAGCCCTGCTCGCCTGCCGGTGTCGGAGCAGACACCGGAAGAGGAGGCTGGAGCGGGGCTGCAGGCAATGAACTGGCACGGCGTCTATAGACGCCGCTGCCAGTTCATTGAGGAGAGAGTGGCCAGAGTCCCGAGGCCGGGACGTCCCGCTGCTGAAAGCGGGACGTTTCCCGGGACCTCATGCTGCCTGGGACAGCGGACCCCGAATCCGGGACGCGTCCCGGGCAATCCGGGACGTCTGGTCACTCTAGTTTATAGCCTGCTGCATGTAAACAATAAACTGTCCTGTATAGTCGTCATATTATCTCTCAGAAGAAAAATTAGCAAAAATCAGCAATGCAATGTAATGACACTGTCATAAGAGTTTTTTCACCCTGTGCACGTTGCAATAACATCGCCAAAAAGCGACGTGTGTTAGACCAGTGGCGCGACTATATAGTGATGAGCGTAGTGACCTGATTAAGATTATGCAAAATGTACATAATTAGCAAAATTGCGATTACGGCCATAATAGTATATTTCGCGTTTGCACGAAATTTCGTCATTTTGATGATTTTCGTAATTACACGAAAGGGAATTTCATGTTTATTTCAGCCGGTCTCGAAATTGTGTTCCAATCCAGAGCCTCCTGAAACATTTAAAGTGACAGCCCGTGTAGGGATCGTTGCATTATCAGCTATTGCAAGGCCCAAAACCAAGTTTCTCAGCATGCATGATCGCTAAGGCCTTGTTCACATTGCGTTCCATCCTCGTGTCCATCCGCGTCGGGCGGTTTTTGCCGCATATTTTTTTTCCGATTCCCGACGCTTGGATGGGCGGTTTGATTTTGTGCTTAGCGGTTTTCTAAGCGTTTTTTCAGAGCGGTTTTGTAATTCACTCCCTGATGCAAGTCAGGAAGTGAACTCGTTGACCCGGCAAGGAATAAATACAATGTATTTATTCTTAAAAAAGCGAGCGCAATCGCCTCATTGCACGTTTTTTGTACCTGCTTTCCGATTTTCCTATACCTTCCATTGGACAAAGAGCACCTGTCTTAGAAGTGGCTGCAGGTAGAGCCTCCTGATACATTTAAAGTGACAGCACGTGCAAGGGACAAAGTCCTGAAAGAGGGACAAATGAGGAGGAAAGAGGGACAGGGCTCCCAAAGATTGACTGTCCCTCCAAAAGAGGGACAGTTGGGAGCTATGCTCACATTGCCATAATTACTATTAGAAACCAAATTACATCCATTTTCGTAATCAAATTACTGTATCTATGCAAAACACGAAATTACGAAATGTTGCATTAAACGCAAATTTTGCGATGGTAATTACGCTTACGGAATTCCGAATTACACTTTGTATGGCACTTACGAAATTGCGAATTTGCATCATAGTGGCAAAATTCACATCCGTAATTATGGAAACGTGAAATTAGGAAAAGTTTGGCTCAACACTGCGACTATCTACTGAAACATACAAATGCAAAATATGCTTCACCATTGCACTTATAGTTTAAGCCTGTTTATTATTTTACATACATATCTAAAAACACGAAATAGACTGGATCGCTGTGTTGAATTATTGCACATTAGCCGTATATAAAACAGTGAAGGGAGCAATTAAATTCTTCTAAGATTTTCCAATCGACCACGCCGTTAGCAGCGATGGCTCCAGCCGTTGCATATTCTCTGCCACCTTTTATGATGTGGCCTACCCAAACTCCAGAGATTACCCACCAGGTAAGAAAATTACAATGTTTATTTTTAATGCCAGGCTTCTGCTCCAAAATAAGACCACCACAAGTATTTAAAGGCCGAGGGGGGAAAAAAACCCATATTTTCGAGCAGGGTCGTCTGGCTTACCGGAGACATTAAAAAACAGGATTTAAGAAAAAAAATCTATCTTTTATAGCCTTCCTATGTACTCATGCATATTTATATATTTTCCTAAAAATTAGTGGTTCGTGGGCTGAAATTATTTGTTGGGGCAGCGAAATAAATGGTGTGGGGCAAAGGAAAGCGAAGATGTGTTTACCTACCAAAATAAACTTGTAGAAAGCATGTCCTCGTTGGGAGTTTTCACGCAGATCGGGTGTGAAGATGGAGTATTTTTAGAGCTGCTGTTTATATTTAGAAGTTTTTAAGTTAAACAGACCGGTGGGAGTTATATTCGGGGAAACAAAAATCTAAAATAAAAAATTGCATAAATGGGTCGGTGGATACTAGATATGGAAGCTGATAAAACACTGACTCATTCCTAAAAATGCCTGCGCCAGAAGAGCTTGCAATTTATTCTTTGCACTGTAGTCATTCGCATAGAGAAGTGCTGGTTTGGATATAAAGCAATCGATGCTCACAATCTAATCCCACTTTAGTCATAGTGTAATGTCTTACTAACATATTATTACTATTCATTTATACAACACTGACATTTTCTGCAGCACTTTACAGAGTACATAGTCATGTCACTGACTGTCCTCAGAGGAGCTCACACTCTAATCCTACCATAGTCATAGTCTAATGTCCTACCATATTATTATTATGTATTCCTACAGCACTGACATCTCCTGCAGCACATTACAGAGTACATAGTCATGTCACTGACTGTCCTCAGCGGAGCTCACACTCTAATCCTACCATAGTAGTCATAGTGTAATGTCTTACCATATTATTATTATGTATTTATATAGCACTGACATCTTCTGCAGCACTGTACAGAGTACATAGTCATGCCACTGACTGTCCTCAGAGGAGCTCACAATCTAACCCTACCATAGTCATAGTCTAATGTCCTACCATATTATTATTATTATGTATTTATATAGCACTGACATCTTCTGCAGCACTGTACAGAGTACATAGTCATGTCACTGAGTGTCCTCAGAGGAGCTCACACTCTGATCCTACCATAGTCATAGTCTAATGTCCTACCATATTATTATTATGTATTTATATAGCCCTGACATCTTCTGCAGCACTGTACAGAGTACATAGTCATGCCACTGACTGTCCTCAGAGGAGCTCACAATCTAACCCTACCATAGTCATAGCCTAATGTCCTACCATATTATTATTATGTATTTATATAGCACTGACATCTTCTGCAGCACTGTACAGAGTACATAGTCATGTCACTGACTGTCCTCAGAGGAGCTCAAAATCTAATCCTACCATAGTCATAGTCTAATGTCCTACCATATTATTATGTATTTATATAGCACTGACATCTTCTGCAGCACGTTACAGAGCACATAGTCTAATGTCCTCCCATAGGGCTCGATTCACAAAGCGGTGATAACCCAGTTAAAGACTTTAGGCGTGATAACCATTTTTATCATGCCTAAACTCAGTTTAGGCATGATAAGTTTAGGCATGATAAGTTTAGTCATGATAAGTTAAGATAAGTTTAGATCTCGCGCAAAGTCCCGCACGCAAAGCAGCGCCATTAAACTCTATGCAAAGTGCACCAGACTTTGCTAGCGCAAAACGTTTGATCAGCTGTGCACTGTGGTGCTAACCCAGTTGGTGCTTAAACTTATCACGCCTAAAAACTTATCATGCCTAAACTTATCACACCTAAAGTTATATATATAAGTGGCTGGATAGTGTACTGGTTAAGGGCTCTGCCTTTGACATGGGAGACCAGGGTTCGAATCCTGGCTAGGTCAAGTACCTATTCAGTAAGGAGTTCAAGGCAAGACTCCCTAACACTGCAGGGTGGCCTCTTGAGCGCGTCCCAGTGGCTGCAGCTCTTGAGCGCTTTGAGTCCGACAGGAGAAAAGCACTATACAAATGTTCGGATTATTATTATTATTATTATTATCACACCTAAACTTATCATGCCTAAACAGAGTTTAGGTGTGATAAAGGGCTTTTCACTAGCGTGCTAACTGTTAGCACCGCTTTTTGAATCAGGCCCATATTATTATTATGTATTTATATAGCACTGACATCTTCTGCAGCACATTACAGAGTACATAGTCATGTCACTGACTGTCCTCAGAGGAGCTCACAATCTAATCCTACCATTGTAATAGTGTAATACCCTACCATATTATTATTATGTATTTATATAGCACTGACATCTCCTGCAGCACTGTACAGAGTACATAGTCATATCACTGACTGTCCTCAGAGGAGCTCACACTCTAATCCTACCATAGTCATAGTCTAATGTCCTGCCATACTATTATTATTATTATGTATTTATATAGCACTGACATCTTCTGCAGCACATTACAGAGTACATAGTCATGTCACTGACTGTCAGAGGAGCTCACAATCTCATCCTACCATAGTCATAGTCTAATGTCCTACCATATTATTATTATGTATTTATATAGCACTGACATCTTCTGCAGCACATTACAGAGTACATAGTCATGTCACTGACTGTCCTCAGAGGAGCTCACACTCTAATCCTACCATAGTCATAGTCTAATGTCCTACCACATTATTATTATGTATTTATATAGCACTGACATCTCCTGCAGCACTGTACAGAGTACATAGTCATGTCAATGACTGTCCTCAGAGGAGCTCACAATCTATTCCTACCATAGTCATAGTCTAATGTCCTCCCATAATATTATTATGTATTTATATAGCACTGACATCTTCTGCAGCACTGTACACAGTACATAGTCATGCCACTGACCGTCATCAGAGGAGCTCACAATCTAATCCTACCATAGTCATAGTCTAATGGCATACCATATTTTTATTATGTATTTATATAGCAGTGATATCTTCTGCAGCACTTTACAGAGTACATAGTCATGTCACTGACTGTCCTCAAAGGAGCTCACAATCTAATCCTACTATAGTCATAGTCTAATGTCCTACCATACTATTATTATTATGTATTTATATAGCACTGATATCTTCTGCAGCACATTACAGAGTACATAGTCATGTCACTGACTGTCCTCAGAGGAGCTTACACTCTAATCCTACCATAGTCATAGTCTAATGTCCTACCACATTATTATTATGTATTTATATAGCACTGACATCTCCTGCAGCACTGTACAGAGTACATATTCATGTCACTGACTGTCCTCAGAGGAGCTCACAATCTAATCCTACCATAGTCATAGTCTAATGTCCTCCCATAATATTATTATGTATTTATATAGCACTGACATCTTCTGCAGCACTGTACACAGTACATAGTCATGCCACTGACTGTCCTCAGAGGAGCTCACACTCTAATCCTACCATAGTCATAGTCTAATGTCCTACCATATTATTATTATGTATTTGTATAGCACTGACATCTTCTGCAGCACATTACAGAGTACATAGTCATGTCACTGACTGTCCTCAGAGGAGCTCACACTCTAATCCTACCATAGTCATAGTCTAATGTCCTACCATATTATTATTATGTATTTATATAGCACTGACATCTTCTGCAGCACTTTACAGAGTACATAGTCATGTCACTGACTGTCCTCAGAGGAGCTCACACTCTAATCCTACCATAGTCATAGTCTAATGCCCTACCATATTATTATTATGTATTTATATAGCACTGACATCTCCTGCAGCACTTTACAGAGTACATAGTCATGTCACTGACTGTCCTCAGAGGAGCTCACACTCTAATCCTACCATAGTCATAGTCTAATGTCCTACCATATCATTATTATTATGTATTTATATAGCACTGATATCTTCTGCAGCACATTACAGAGTACATAGTCATGTCACTGACTGTCCTCAGAGGAGCTCACACTCTAATCCTACCATAGTCATAGTCTAATGTCCTACCATATTATTATTATTATGTATTTATATAGCACTGACATCTTCTGCAGCACATTACACAGTACATAGTCATGTCACTGACTGTCCTCAGAGGAGCTCACACTCTAATCCTACCATAGTCATAGTCTAATGTCCTACCATATTATTATTATTATGTATTTATATAGCACTGACATCTTCTGCAGTACTTTACAGAGTACATAGTCATGTCACTGACTGTCCTCAGAGGAGCTCACATTCTAATCCTACCATAGTCATAGTCTAATGTCCTTCCATATTATTATTATGTATTTATATAGCACTGACATCTTCTGCAGCACATTACAGAGTACATAGTCATGTCACTGACTGTCCTCAGAGGAGCTCACAATCTAATCCTGTCATAGTCTAATGTCCTACCATATTATTATTATGTATTTCTATAGCGCTGACATCTTCTGCAGCACATTACAGAGTACATAGTCATGTCACTGACTGTCCTCAGAGGAGCTCACAATCTAATCCTGTCATAGTCTAATGTCCTACCATATTATTATTATGTATTTATATAGCACTGACATCTTCTGCAGCACATTACAGAGTACATGGTCATGTCACTGACTGTCCTCAGAGGAGCTCACACTCTAATCCTACCATAGTCATAGTCTAATGTCTCTTCCAGTTTTTGGTGGAGCCAATTACCAGAGTGATTTTCAGATGTGGAAGGAAATGAAGGTACCCAGAGGAAATCCACAAGGAAAGCACGAGAGGAATATACAAACTCCAATCTAATAGTGTGATGGTGGCTCAGCTTTGAACCTGTGGCTCAAGCATGTCATTTTACAGCCAATGACAGTCCTGTGTGTTCATCTAGGCCAAGTTAGCTGTATATACTGTTCTGTGGAGAGGGAAGGGACGCAGAAGCAGGAGGCTCCCCACAGTCTTGGGGAGAAACCATTTGACAAAAACCTCCCAGTTGCCTGTCACCCTTGCTTTGACGGAAGCAGAAGATGGGGATGCTGGGAATGACTTCACACTGTTGGCCGAACCAATCACCAGCCTTGCTTTAAGTTGTTAAGGTGGCCACTAAAGGCCACCATTCGAGTGATCAGATAATTCTGATCGGAAGTGAAATATTGTAATACATCGTTCACCACACCATCAATGAACCAATCTTTGCTTCCTATCTATCACAACCGACAAGAACATCCAAATTTTGGTCCAACAAAAATCCAATCAGATGACATTTTTTTTTAATTTTTGTCATCGATTGTGCCCATCAATGAAGATCATTTACAACCAATCCGATCACATCCGATCCGAAATATCTGATCACTCGAATGATTTTTGACTAGAAATTGTATCATTAGTGGCCGCCTTAACGATCCAATTTCTAGCAAAAAATTGCTCGAGCCATCAGATCATTCTGATTGGAAGTGAAATATTGTAATACACTAGCCAACCCGCGTCGTAGCATACGCCGCATCTATCTATCTAATAGAGTACGTGCCTCAGCCTTGAAGCAAGAAGAAGTAGGCTTTCCATGAGAAAATGTATGCGTGCTCAAACACCAAGTTTAACCCTAGCAAGTTTGGCTTTGCAAATCCGGCCTAATTGGCTATTCATGAGGCAATGCTCATGCAAATATGCATTTGCTTTCGCATGCCAAACTATGCAGGGTCAAAAAACCAATACCGCAAAGCGCTCTCTCGCTGCCTGGGAACCACAGCGGCACCCCGGAGTGGGAGGCTGGGTGGCGCAGCCGACCCCCCCAAGCGTGGCCAGCACCGGGGAGAGCCGTCCGCACCCACCTCCTAATATTAAAAACAGGCACTTACCTTAACGTCCATTGCGTTCTGCTACAGGCGCATTAATTTTCTCTTGGAAAGCATTTTGTGCAGTTTGTATCCTTTGGAGGCAGGTGGTGGATGGCTTGCTCCGGTGGTGTGAGCCCTGGAGTGAGTTTTTCTGCGCCTGTCCTCCCCCCCCCCCCCCCCTCTGGAGTGCTGTATGTGAGCCAGCCCTGAGCTGTAAAGCTCGGGGTGACCCATGCTTCTCTCCTTTCTTATGTGGTGCCCCCAAGTTAATGCGCATGTAGCAGAACGCAATGGACGTTAACGTAAGTGCCTGTTTTTAATATTGGGAGGTGGGTGCGGACGGCTCTCCTCGGTGCTGGCCACACTTGGGGGGGGGGTCGCCTGCGCCACCCAGCCTCCCCCTCCGGGGTGCCGCTGTGGTTTCCAGGCAGTGAGAGAGCCTGGGACCCTGCGGTCCCCCCGGTTGTATAAAAAGGGGGCATTGGGAATCCTCCCCGTGGCGCTCCTGGATAGTGCTAATGTAGCATGTAGCAGGGTGTGACCGCTTTGCGGTATTGGTTTGTGCATGCATTTGCATGAGCATTGCCTCATGAATAGCCAATTAGGCCAGATTTGCAAAGTCAGACTTGCTAGGGTAAGGCCTCTTTTCCATGGACTGTTGATATTAGGCAGTGAAATGCCTCTCAAACTCTCACAACTGCTCACTGCTGCCTGGTAACTGCTCACTGATGCCTGGTAACTGCTTGTTGCTGCCTGGTATCTGCTCACTGCTGCCTGGTAACAGCTTGCTGCTGCCTGGTATCTGCTTGCTGCTGCCTGGTATCTGCTTGCTGCTGCCTGGTAACTGCTTGCTGCTGCCTGGTAACAGCTTGCTGCTGCTTGGTAACTGCTTGTTGCTGCCTGGTATCTGCTCAGTGCTGCCTGGTATCTGCTCACTGCTGCCTGGTATCTGCTCACTGCTGCCTGGTATGCTGCCTGGTATCTGCTCACTGCTGCCTGGTATCTGCTCACTGCTGCCTGGTAACTGCTTGTTGCTGCCTGGTAACTGCTTGTTGCTGCCTGGTATCTGCTCACTGCTGCCTGGTATCTGCTCACTGCTGCCTAGTAACTGCTTGCTGAGCACACAGCTCAACAGTCCGTGGAAAAGAGGCCTTAAACTTGGTGTTTGAGCACGCATACATTTCCTCATGCAAAGTACTTATTCTTCTTGCTTGAAGGTTGAGGCACTTACTCTATTATATATATAGATTGTTGACTACACCAATCTTTGCTTTCTATCTATCACAACCGTCGAAAATCCAATCGTATGGGGCAGCACGGTGGCATAGTGGTTAGTGCTCTCGCCTTGCTTCGCTGGGTGCCCGGTTCGAATCCCAGCCAGGTCAACATCTGTAAGGAGTTTGTATGTTCTCCCTATGTCTGTGTGGGTTTCCTCTGTGCATTCCGGTTTCCTCCCACATCCCAAAACATACAGATAAGTTAATTGGCTTCCCCCTAAAAAATTGGCCCTGGACTATGATGCATACACTACACAATATAGACATAGGACTATGGTAGGGATTAGATTGTGAGCTCCTCAGAGGGACAGTTAGTGACAAGACTATAAATACTCTGTACAGCGCTGCGGAAGATGTCGGCACTATATAAATACTATATATAAATACTAAATAATAATAATTTGTAATCAATTGTGCCCATCAACGGAGATTATTTACAACCAATCCGCTTGAACGATTTTTCGCTAGAATTTTGACCGTTTTAGTGGCCACCTTTACTGTTTAGTGAACTTTTTGTAAGTCCGAACTGTCCATTTCCCAGCAAGGGGTTAAACTCAGCACCGTGACGGGAATGAAGACATTCGACAAACGCCGAGCGTCAGGCTGTGACACTGCTTAATAAAACGGCGTTCTCATCACCTCGCTAATTGCGCGGCTAGCCCCCGGCCTATTAATAAAGC